>NC_133654.1:220395713-220698177 GCF_009905375.1 Apium graveolens
AACTTTTGCAAAGTCTGTCATTTGTAGATCCAAAAATGATATCATCAACATAGATCTGGACCAGAAGTAAGTCATTTCCATGGTTGAGGTAGAACAGTGTTTTGTCTATTGTTCCTCTGTTAAATCCACTTTCCAGAAGAAATTGAGCTAAAGTCTCATACCATGCTCTAGGAGCTTGCTTAAGTCCATAAAGTGCTTTATCTAGCCTGTAAACATAATCTGGATATTTAGAATCTACAAAGCCTGGAGGTTGTTCAACATATACTTCCTCTTCCAATTCTCCATTGAGAAAAGCACTTTTCACATCCATTTGAAAGACAGTAAACTTTTTATGAGCAGCATAAGCCAAAAATATCCTTATGGCTTCTAACCTAGCAACTGGTGCAAATGTTTCATCATAATCAATTCCCTCATGTTGAGAATATCCTTTTGCAACCAGCCTTGCCTTATTTCTTGTAATTATGTTGTCCCTGTCAGTTTTGTTTCTATATACCCACTTTGTACCAACAAAAGATCTATTCTTTGGTCTTGGCACTAGGGTCCAGACTTTGTTTCTTTCAAATTCATTTAACTCTTCCTGCATTGCTTGCACCCAATCAGCATCTTGAAGAGCTTCTTCCACTTTCTTTGGCTCAGTCTGAGAAAGAAAAGAATTGTAAAGACATTCATTTGAAGTACCTGTTCTAGTTCTGACACCTGTATCAGGATTTCCAATTATCAAATCAAGTGTATGTGATTTAGTCCACTTCCTTGCAGATAGAAGGTTTTCTCTAGAACTGGATGATCCCCCATGATCCATGTTGTCTTCATTTTCATTTTCTGATGCTCCCCCTAGAACTATGCTCTCTGAGTTGGATTCTTCAGAATTTAGATTTTCAGAACTATCAGAACTTGGCTTATCAGAACTTGACGAATCAGAACTTGAAGAGCCAGATGTATGTTCTGATGCTTCTTGAGATGTGGTAAGATCTTGAGTATGCTCCCCCTGCATAGATGCATCTTCCTTTGACGTAGTTACCACAGTTTCAATAACATCAGTGTTTAATCCATCAGAGTTTACAGTATCAGGATTTAGATTGTCAGGATTTTCAGTATCAGAATTTGAGTCTTCATTTGCAAATCTCAGCTGATCATGATCAATAAAATCTTCAAGTCCAGTAATCTTCCTGTCATCAAAAGAGACATTGATAGATTCCATGACCACTCTTGTTCTCAGATTATAGACTCTGAAGGCTTTTGTGGAAAGTGGATATCCAACAAAGATTCCTTCATCAGCTTTTAGATCAAATTTGGATAGCTGTTCAGGATGAGTCTTGAGAACAAAACACTTGCATCCAAATACATGAAAATACTTCAGATTTGGCTTCTTTTTCTTCACCATCTCATATGGTGTCTTTCCTTGCTTGTTAATGAGTGTTGCATTTTGAGTAAAACAAGCAGTCTGCACAGCTTCAGCCCAGAAATAGGTTGGAAGCTTTGCTTCTTTAAGCATTGTACGTGCAGCTTCAATAAGAGTTCTATTCTTTCTTTCAACAACTCCATTTTGCTGTGGAGTTCCAGGAGCAGAGAATTCCTGCTTAATTCCATGGTTTTTGCAGAACTCTTCCATTGTCAAATTCTTGAACTCAGTGCCATTATCACTCCTTATGGTTTTCACAGAGTCTTTGACCAATTTATCCAGTTGTTAGACATGATCAATCAAGATAGATGCAGTTTCACTTTTTGTGTGCAAGAAATACACCCATGTGTATCTAGTGAACTCATCTACTATGACCAAGGCATATTTCTTCTTTGCAATAGACATGACATTCACTGGACCAAATAGATCAACATGTAGTAGATGATAAGGCTCAAGAATTGATGATTCAGTCTTGCTCTTGATTGAAGATTTTCTTTGTTTGGCCTTCTGACAAGAATCACAAAGGCCATCAGGAGCAAATACTGACTTTGGCAGTCCTCTCACAAGATCTTTCTTGACTAGTTCATTTATATTATTGAAATTTAAATGAGAGAGTTTTTTGTGCCAATTCCAGCTTTCTTCAATTGATGCTCTACTCATCAGACAGATTGCAGAATCATCAGTACTTGTTAAAAGCTTGGCTTCATAAATGTTACCACGCCTGTATCCTTTCAGAACAACTTTTCCTTTAGATTTACTCACAACTTCACAGTGTTCTTCGAAGAAATCAACATGATAACCTCTGTCACAGATTTGACTTATAGTCAGCAGATTGTGTTTAAGTCCTGAGACTAGAGCTACTTCTTTAATGATGACATTCCCAAGATTGATATTGCCATATCCCAATGTTTTTCCAATATTGCCATCTCCATAAGAAACACTTGGGCCAGCTTTCTCCACAAAGTTTGATAGCAGGGCTTTATTTCCAGTCATATGTCCTGAACATCTAATGTCCAGGACTAGGATATTTTTCCTGTTGCCCTGCAATCACAAAGACCACTAATGATTAGTTTTAAGGACCCAGACTTGCTTAGATCCTTTGGCCTTATCAAGTTTGTTAACATTTGTAGCGAATTTAGCATCAGAGTTTATGTTAACATTTTTCTTATCAGAATTTACACTATCAGACTTTGAATCAGAATTTACACTTCTTTAAAGAAGGTTTTATTTGATAATAATCATAGTACAAACTATGATATTCCTTACAAGTATAAATGGAATGCCATAAACTACCACAATGAAAACAAGGATTTTGTGGCTTATATCTAACAGACTGACTCTTAACTCCTGACTTTGAAGGTAAGGAGTTTATGTTCTTATTCTTCCTGCAAAAAGAAGCCATATGGTTAGAACTTCCACAGATATGACACGTTTTCCTAGGAGCATCAGGAACAGGCTTATAATCATTGCTTTTATTCATACCTTCCTTTCCATTCCTATTTTTCTTAAGTGATTTTACCTTGTTTTCATTCTTAACATCTTTCAGCTTATGCTTAAGCTGCTTCTTAGTCATTAAGCCTATGTTTACTTCAGCTGTCTTTTCCTGTTTTACTTTGTCAGAAGTTAATCCCTCTTTAACTTCTGATTGCTCATTATCAGACTTTACAGTTACAAACTTAACAGGTTTTAACTTTGGCTTTTGCTTAACAACAGGCTTAATTTCTACAGTTCCTTTATCATTCTTTTCCTCTCCATAACCTAAGCTCTCTTTCCAATTTTCACTACTTAGCATATTTTGAGTTGTTCTTCTAGAGTTAGTCCAAGTCCTGATAATCTCTCTTTCCTTTTCTAACTCAGTTTTTAGAGATTCATTCATTTTTAGCACTTCATCCCTAACATAAAAAGCATCATCTCTATCCTTCTGAGTTTGATGGAACATAACTAACTCTTTTTCTAAGAAATCATTTCTTTTCTTAAAAGCAAGATTTTCAGAAGTTAATCTTTCACATGTTAAAGTTTGATCTCTATAACTAACAAACATGGTTTTAAGATATCTTCTCAACTCATTAATATCATCAGTATGAAAAGCATAAGTAGTCTGAGGTACCTTTGTTTCAGCAGCTTCAGAACTGCTCTCAGCACTTTCTTTATCAGCATTTGCCATCAAAGCATAGCTCTCCTCACTCTCAGAGTCTGAGGTGTCTGTCCAGCTTTTCTTCTTTGTGACAAGAGCCTTGCCTTTGTCACCCTTCACTTTCTTGCAATCAGGAGATATGTGGCATTTCTCACCACGGTTATAGCATTTGACATTTGTATAATCTCATATATCAGACTTTCCTCCTCTTCCCTCAGATCTTCTGAAATTCTTCTTATCAGAACTTGTGCCTTTCCTGGAAAACTTCTTTCCCTTCCTGAACTTCCTGTATGCAATCTTTGTGATCCCTTTCACCATAAGAGCACACAGCTTCATCATCTCCTCATCAGCATCAGTCTCAGGCAAGCTTTCAGAATCTGAGTCATCATCACTTTCAGAGCTTGATGACTCAGTATCAGACTTTGTGAAAAGAGCTTTACCCTTGTCTTTCCTTGAGGTAGCTGCCTTGGGGGATTCTTCTTCAGTCTTAAGAGCAACTGTCCTTGACTTTCCTCCTTTCCTCTTGCTTCTTTGTTCCATCTCAAGTTCATGAGTCTTGAGCATTCCATAAATTTCATCAAGAGTTGTTTCATCAAGACTGTAGTTATCTCTTATTGTTGTTGCCTTCAAATCCCAACATTTAGGAAGAGCTAACAGGAATTTAAGGTTTGAATCTTCAAGATTATACTCCTTATTAACCAGTGACAGATCATTTAAGAGTTTGACAAATCTATCATATAAATCAGACAATGACTCATTAGCCTTTGAGTCAAAGTGTTCATACTCTTGAGTGAGTATCCTCTTCCTGTTCTTCTTAATTGTATCAGTTCCCTGACACCTTGTTTCCAGAGCATCCCATATCTCCTTTGCAGTCTTGCAGTTAATTACCCTGTTTGACATTACATTATCAATGGCACTATGCAGTAAGTGTCATACCTTAGCATCCTTAGCAATTGATGCGATATCTTCAGCAGTATAATCACTCTTCTCCTTTGGTACAGTCTTTGCTGCTTCACCTGCAACTGCAACAACGAGCTTGGTTGGTTTGTGAGGTCCTTCCTTGATTCTATCAAGATATTCTGGATCTGTAGCTTCCAGAAACATGGTCATCCTCACCTTCCATATGGCATATTCAGATGGTCTCAGTATGGGAACTCTGATGGTTTCATACCGACTTTGAATTTGTGTCTTTGGAGGTTCTTCAGTTTTAGTAGGCTTAGTTGGAGTTTCTGTGCCAGACATGATTGTGTTTGGATCTTTAACTGTATGTGCGTTAACAGATATGCTCTGATACCACTTGTTATGTCACACACACTGTAGAGGGGGTGAATATAGTGTAAAGTACAATCAAATCGAACTTTAATATCTCAAATAACAGAAAACAAACTTTATTGAAATAATAAAATCTGTTACAGTATGAAACTGTTACCTCTCAGTGATGAACAAATATCACGAGAGCTGCTAAGGTTATATTGAATAATCTTCTCGAATATGATTGTTGGATTTTTAACGCAGCGGGGGCATGGGGTTAGAATAAAATTAGGGTCTATAATAGTGTATTTATAGGCAAAATTTTTAGCTGAAATTTTCCCATAAATATTATTATTATTATCCCATTTATTATTCTCATTAATAATTAAAACACCTTTTAATCATTAATCCTTTTTCTAAACACTTTAGAAATAATTCTCTCTCTTGATTTAATTTCCAAAAATTAAATCCTTTAATTAATAATATTAAGAACTTTTCTTAATTAATTTATAATCAATTAAATCTCATTTAATCAATTATTAAATTTGCCAATTAATTATTTATTTCATAAATAAATAATTATTAGCCATTATTAATTAATTCCTCCACCATTAAATCATTCTCTTTTTATGGTGTGACCCTGTAGGTTCAATATTAAGCCGGTAGTAGAAATAAATAATAATAAAACTATTTTATCATTATTTATATAAATTCTCTAATTTATTAAATATGATTAATTAATTAATCACATTTATTCTACATCGTGAGTGATGCTTCTCAACATATCGCGACTATCCGGATAATATGAATTCACTGCTTAGAATACCTAGAACCTGTCAGTGAATAGTTACCGTACAATAAACTCCTTCTACCCTACAATGTCCCGATTAAATACAAGGCATGGATCTCGTGTCAAGCCTATCTAATTCAATCACTTTGCTTACCATTTACTATGCGTAGTTCTATGTAAATTAGAAACTCCTTTCTAATTTCATTCACTCTGGCCAGAGATTCCTGAACTAGCATAAGTGGATCAGCCTTGAACATTCGCTTCCTTCACTGGAAGGGGTAGATCCTTTATTGATCATACACTATCTTCGTGTACAAATTCCTATACCCAGAAGAGCCCTAATAATTGTCCCTGGAGACTATGAACTAAACCAAAGCATAGTTCAGTGTACACAAGATGACTATGATGACCTCAAGTCTAAGGATACTTGTACAACTATCACTTTGTGAACAACTGCTGACACGTGAGTGAACTCCATCAGTTATTCAGCTGTGCGAGTCATGTTCAGTGAACTTATTCTATAATAAGCACCTACATACTAGCTATAGTGTCACCACACAAATGTCTATGAGAACAGACATCCTTCATAATGAAGCAAGCATAGTATGTACCAATCTTTGCGGATTATTAATTACCAGTTAGTAATCCTATGACCAGGAACTATTTAAGTTTAAAGTTATCATCTTTTTAGGTCTCACTATTATGATCTCATCATAATCCATAAAAAGCTTTACTCTAAACTATGGTATATCTTATTTAAACACTTAAATAGATAAAGCCCGTAATAAAAATAAAACAAGTCTTTATTAATATCAATGAAATCAAAACAGATTACATAGAAGTTATTCCTAAATCCTAATACACGATTGGACTTAGGACATATTCCTTTCAATCTCCCACTTGTACTAAAGCCAATCACTCTGGTATCTAATACCCATCTTGACGATCAAAGTGACTTTCATAAAGTAGCTTTGTGAGTGGGTCTGCTATGTTGTTATGTGTGTCAACTCTAATTCAATACAATATAAGAAATGTTACCGCGCTCCCACTAACCCTTTTGTAGACGCATGGTTCATCTCGTTTTTGATAAAATCAAACTCTTTGATTGTCTCATCAAAACGAATGTTCCATCTTTCGAGAAGCTTGCTTTAAACCACGTATGGTTCGCAGTAGCTTACACACTAGGCTTTCATTTCCATTGGAAAGAAAAACATCTGGCTATTTGCCAGATCTCATAGTCGTAGTAAGCAGCAATCGCAAGCAAAATCTGAACTGATTTTAACAGGGCTATAGGTAAAAAGTTTCATTAAAGTCAATCCATTGCCTTTGTTTGAATTCTTTTGCCACAAGCCTGGCCTTATAGGTCTCCACCTGGCCATCTGCTATAATCTATCTTTTGTATACCGTATACATAGATTCCATTCTGGATTTCATGGCACTATGTCATTTCTCTGAGTCAACACTACTCATAGCCTCATTATAGGTCACAGGGTCGTCATTATCAATGATCGACAACTCATTGTCATTCTCAATGACAAGGCCATACTACCTCTCAGGTTGGCGAGACACTCTCCCTGATCTATGAATGGGCTGTTCCACAAAAGGTTGTTCAGTCAGAACAGGTGTTTCCACTCGATCTGTAGTAGTTTGTGCTTCTTGAACTTCATCAAGTTCAATTTTGCTCCCACTGTTTCCTTCAAGGATAAAATCCTTTTCCAAGAAGGTAGCATGTCTGGAGACAAACACCCGATGATCGGTGCAAAAGTAATACCCTAAAGTCTCTTTAGGATATCCCACAAAACTACATTTTACGGATCGATATTCCAGCTTATCTGGGTCAACTTACTTGACATAAGCTGGACATCCCCAAATCTTAACGTGTTTAAGACTCGGTTTCCTTTCTTTCCATATCTCATACGAAGTTTGAGGAACAGATTTTGGAAGGCACCTTATTCAGTAAATATGCTGAGGTTTCCAATGCATAACCCCATAGGAATACTGGAAGATTTGCATAGCTCATCATGGACCAAACTATGTCTAACAAAGTTCGATTTCTCCTTTCAGATACTACTCTGGAGGAGTCCACTGGGAGACTATACCATTTACTTTGAGATAATCTAGAAACACTCCATTAAAGTATTCACCACCTCGATCTGATCGAAGAGTTATAATACTATGTTTGGTTGTTTCTCCACTTCATACTTGTATTCTTTGAACTTTTCAAAGGCCTCAGACTTGTGTTTCATCAAACACATATCCGAATCTAGATCTATCATCTATCAAAGTAATGAAGTATGAAAATCCACCCATGGCTCGCGTAGACATTGGTCCACATACATCTGTGTGTACCATTCCTAGCAAATTTGCAGCCCTCTCTCCATGTCCACTAAATGGGGACTGCAGTGCCACTATGAAGTGAGATTTTCATCATCCCTTTTCTTTTATTAGTTTGTTCAATCTGAAGTAAATTATGTCACATACATACAGACCATTATTTATAGCACCACGTCCATAAAGAATATTATCTCTAAGAATAGAACATTCATTATTCTCAATAATAAATGAAAATCCAGCCAAGTCTAACATGGGAATAATATTCCTCACAATCGAGGGAACAAAATAACAATTATTTCAAACAATAGTCTTGCCCGTAGGCATATATAAATGAAATGATTCTACATCTTCAGCAACAACTCTTGCTCCATTTCCCATCAGTAGAATCACCTCCTCTTCCTTAAGAGTCCTACTTCTCCTTGGTCCCTGCAACAAATTGCAGATATGAGAATCACAGGCGGTATCTAATACCCAAGTAGAAATGACATATTCACTTCTATCATGAACATACCTGAATCAGAAGCGGTAGTCTCACTACCCTTCTTCTTCAATTCTGCAAGGTAAACCTTGCAGTTCCTCTTCCAGTGCCCCACCTTGTTACAGTGAAAGCAAACAACTTTGCTCTTGGGGTCTTCAGCTTTTGGAGGAACCGGCATTTTCTCACCTACTTTCTTCTTCTTGGAAGAGTTCCTCTTCCTTTTCTTAGGATTGGAACCTTCACCAATTAGAAGAACAGAACTCTTCTTAGGGGGAAAATTCGATTCCGCAGTCTTCAACATGTTGTGGAGTTCAGGTAGGCTGACATCCAACTTATTCATGTGAAAGTTCACAACAAACTGCGAGAACGAACTCGGAAGTGATTGCAAGACCAAGTCTTGGCTCAGCTCCCCATCCATGGCAAAACCAAGTTGTCCAAGACGTTCAATCAAATTGATCATCTTAAGTACATGGTCATTCACAGATGATCCCTCAGACATCCTACAACCGAACAGCTCCTTCGATATCTCATATCGAGCTGTCCTCCCCGCCACATCATACAATTCTTGTAGATGCATGAGGATAGTGTGAGCATCCATATGCTCATGTTGCTTTTGTAGCTCAATGTTCATGGAAGCTAGCATGATGTATTGAGCAACATTTGCATCATCTATCCACTTACGATACACAATATGTTCATCATTATGTGCATCACTAGCAGGTTTAGTAGGCTTAGGTGAGTCAATCACGTATTCCAGCTTCTCAATCCTGAGAACAATTCTCAAGTTTCGAAGCCAGTCAGCATAATTAGGACCAGTCAATTTGTGAGCATCCAGTATGCTCCTGAGTGATAGTGCAGAAGACATAACGTACAAAGTAAATCTGTAAATGATAAACACATAACAACACTTAGCAAATATTCGATTTCATTTCAAAACACTATATGAATCGGGTCTTTATTCATAAGTGGCTCCCACTAGTTTTCCTAATTTATTCAACCCCCTATGTGAAAAATTAAGCATTCATAATGCTAGTGGGAATAGGGATCCTACATTCCATTACACAACCCCGGCTGTAGCATGAACCGCCATGCAATGTTCAATAGGCAGACAACTCTTGTCAATTACATCTCATGTTATTCCCTAATCAAACTTTAGCCTCTTGAATAATTGAGTCTCGGATGTAGCACGACAAACTCAATATTCTAAGTCAAGTCTAACCCAACATTCCGTACAGTTGAATCAGTCCCCAAAGGCCCACGGCTGTAGCACGTACCGACCTTTAGATTCTTATTCAATGTACACATCTCTATGTAATAGACAAGTATTTCTTATTTCGAAATCAAAGCCCTCGGCTGTAGCACGAACCGACAATGATTCAAATATAAGAACTACTTTTCTATCATGTTGGAAGGCTATGACCGACACAAGCCCGTTGTATCATTGGCCAATTACTACTTGATATTATTTAATTTTAGAGGGATTATATTACGTTACAATCATAATCATATTATAAAGAAATTCTTCCTTTTAAATTAAATATTTCAAATCAATAATCAATAATCAGACGATTCCCAGATCGGGTGGAGCATTGTCAAGAGGCGTCACTTAATAACCCTTTCTTACAGATAGAAATATGTTGTTGACAGAATCATCCTTTCTCTCATATCGAAAATTCATATTCAATTACGTGTTTCACAAACACAAGAATCTCATGATTGTATTCATAATATTGTTCTTAAGGTTATGAAACAATTTCACTATACTAGGTTGTCTAACAAACGCCTTATATTTATTTAAGTTCACTTAAATCTATCATCGCATGATAAACTAAGCATATATCACATATATCAACATGAATAAACATCAAGGTAGACATTTTACATCATCTAGCATATTGGTCTAAGTATTATACATCTCTATGTATCACATTAAGCATTTAAAAGCAACTTAAACAGTCAAAACCAGCTTTAAAACACTTCATAGAAATATAAACAGTTCAAAACTTTTATATAAACTAAAATTGATCACTCCATTAGATCCGTCTCGGAAAAACGAATCCAACGGTATATTGCATGCCCAAAACGGAGTTACGAAACTCCCAGAAAATCAATTTTAATATCAACAGACGGGCTGTAACGCATTACAAGAACGCGTTACAAGCCCTGTAACGCATTCTGGTGATGCGTTACACCCCTTTTAAGCCATTAAAGGGTGTAACGCATTCCGTAAATGCGCCACAGGTGTGTAACGCATTCCCGGAATGCGTTACACCCCTATATATATATTTTTTTTTGTTTTTCAGCAGCCGCCGTTTCTCGATTTCCGCGCCTGACACAGACAGCCGTACCTGTTCTTTTTCTTTCTCCGTGCAATCAGAAACAACGGCAGCAGCAGTACATATGCAGATGTACAGATATATACTTTATATATAAACTAACAATTTATATATATATGTGATTATTTAATTACGAATTTTAATTGAAACAACTTCAAAAATTCATAATAAAAAATCTATACATCATAAAATTATCAAAAAAATACCCAGACGATCTACAACACTTGTACAACCCAGATCAACATTCAAAATTATTCTGAGAAACGATTTCTCATCAGACAAAATTAATCCATGATATAACTTGTAAAAATCATAATTAATTCATACAAGCACATAAAATTCTGAAATTTTTACCACAGATCTATATGCATACAACCTACGCTCTGATACCATTGTTAGATTTTTAACGCAGCGGGAGCATGGGGTTAGAATAAAATTAGGGTCTATAATAGTGTATTTATAGGCAAAATTTTCAGCTGAAATTTTCCCATAAATATTATTATTATTATCCCATTTATTATTCTCATTAATAATTAAAATACCTTTTAATCATTAATCCTTTTTCTAAACACTTTAGAAATAATTCTCTCTCTTGATTTAATTTCCAAAAATTAAATCCTTTAATTAATAATATTAAGAACTTTTCTTAATTAATTTATAATCAATTAAATCTCATTTAATCAATTATTAAATTTGCCAATTAATTATTTATTTCATAAATAAATAATTATTAGCCATTGTTAATTAATTCCTCCACCATTAAATCATTCTCTTTTATGGTGTGACCCTGTAGGTTCAATATTAAGTCGGTAGTAGAAATAAATAATAATAAAACTATTTTATCATTATTTATATAAATTCTCTAATTTATTAAATATGATTAATTAATTAATCACATTTATTCTACATCGTGAGTGATGCTTCTCAACATATCGCGACTATCCGGATAATATGAATTCACTGCTTAGAATACCTAGAACCTGTCAGTGAATAGTTACCGTACAATAAACTCCTTCTACCCTACAATGTCCCGATTAAATACAAGGCATGGATCTCGTGTCAAGCCTATCTAATTCAATCACTTTGCTTACCATTTACTATGCGTAGTTCCATGCAAATTAGAAACTCCTTTCTAATTTCATTCACTCTGGTCAGAGATTCCTGAACTAGCATAAGTGGATCAGCCTTGAACATTCGCTTCCTTCACTGGAAGGGGTAGATCCTTTATTGATCATACACTATCTTCGTGTACAAATTCCTATACCCAGAAGAGCCCTAATAATTGTCCCTGGAGACTAAGAACTAAACCAAAGCATAGTTCAGTGTACACAAGATGACTATGATGATCTCAAGTCAAAGGATACTTGTACAACTACCACTAAGTGAACAACTACTGACACGTGAGTGAACTCCATCAGTTGTTCAGCTGGGCGAGTCATGTTCAGTGAACTTATTCTATAATAAGCACCTACATACTAGCTATAGTGTCACCACACAAATGTCTATGAGAACAGACATCCTTCATAATGAAGCAAGCATAGTATGTACCAATCTTTGCGGATTATTAATTACCAGTTAGTAATCCTATGACTAGGAACTATTTAAGTTTAGAGTTATCATCTTTTTAGGTCTCACTATTATGATCTCATCATAATCCATAAAAAGCTTTACTGTAAACTATAGTATATCTTATTTAAACACTTAAATAGATAAAGCCCGTAATAAAAATAAAACAAGTCTTTATTAATATCAATGAAATCAAAACAGATTACATAAAAGTTATTCCTAAATCCTAATACATGATTGGACTTAGGACATATTCCTTTCAATGATAACACTTATAGTGTAAACCCTATGTCTGTGTTTATATACTACACAGTTACAAGATAATCGCTAATTGATATGGAATATAATTCTGCTTCCTAAAATATATCAATCAGATATCTTTTCTTCCAAGTATTCTATTCTTCATAGAACTCCTTCTTCATGCATATCTCTTCTTATGTTTATCTCGATCTTCTTTCCTTTAATCAGCTGCTGTCCTTATCTGAACGTCCTTCAGCACTTAAGTTCTGATATCCATCTTCTGATGATTATCTCCTGATAATATAAGTATTGATATCCTTAAGTCCTGACCTCCAGTAAGTACTGATTTATCCTGTTTAAGTAAGATCTGAAAACTAAACATAAATCATATTATCCATGACATTATCAAATATATCTAACATTGTAGAAAAATTGCCTTTGTCTGAGGGAGCAGATACTGTGTTAGTAGTAATTGATAGAATGTCAAAGTTTGGGCATTTTATTCCTCTAAGACATCCATATACAGCTGAGAAAGTAGCTGAAGCACTCTTAGATAACATTTTTAAATTACATGGATTACCCGATACTATAGTTTGTGACATGGACAAGGTGTTTACTAGCACTTTTTGGCAAACATTATTTGAGAAATGAGGATTGCAAATGATGTTTAGCTCAGCTTTTTATCCACAAACGGATGGTCAAACTAAAAGATTGAATCAATGCATGGAAGCTTATTTGAGGTGTTTTTCGGGGGATAGACCATCAAGTTGGAGAAAATGGTTAGCAATGGCTGAATATATTGGTATAATACATCATTTCAAACAAATGTTGGATTAACTCCATTTGAAGCTGTTTATGGTGTTAAACCGGTACCACTGAATTTGGGAGAATTCCAGGACATGATTATTCCAGCAGCTCAGGGCGTGTTACAACAGAGAGGCCAAGTTCTTCAAGTTATTAAAGAAAACTTGATCAAAGCACAACATGGAATGAAGTATTATGTTGATGCTAGAAGGACACAGAGAGTTTTGAATGTGGGAGATTGTGTTACACCTGACATTTCAGTGTAATATTAATTGTAAATTTGGTGTAATTATAAAGCCGAATGCCAATATATTCAACTATTGTATGTTTGTGTGAATGAGAATTTCTGCGTCTTAAATTTTCGATATGTGGTATATGATTTTTCAAATCAAAAGTTTATTTATTTCTTTCATTTTTTGATTTATAAGGAATATTTTAAACCTTGAATAAATTTCTTTTTAAAAGTTATTTTGCTCACAAATTTCAAAAGTAGTTTTATAAAATTTCCAAAAATCCAAGCTATTTTATGGTATAAATTTTATAATTTTTGAACTTGTGTTTTATTTTATAAAATTAAATCTTTATAAGTATTAATTGTCATAATTAGTAAATTACATAGTTATCCTTGCATGCAAATCCTTTCTATTCAATCCAAAAGGGCTAAAGAGTCAATAACCACCCCACTAACTCTTATTTTCTAGCCAAATACCTTCTTTACCCTTGCATGCAAATTGAACCAAGTACAAGTGGAAGGGTAATCATGTCAATTCCTATTTCCACTCACATTTGTCAACACAAAAACCATAAAACAAGTAAAGACATGATCATTTCACACATCACTCACCACCACACTCATTCTTCTCTCCCTCCTCTCTCTCACTCTCGGCTACTCCCTCCTTCACTCTCGGCTTTTAGCCGAAACCACCCCCCTCCCCATTTTTCTTCATTCCTCAACCAAGCTTCCACCCTCTATACAAGTAAATGTTACTTCCCATACCATGATCACTCATATTTCAAAGAGTTTTGAGTACAAAGTTTAAGTTTTAAGGTTGCATGTAAAGGTTTTAGTTGAAACTCAAAGTACAACCTTGATTCTTGTGAGTTTAAGTTTGTTTTTGAGAGGACTACAAGGAATGGAGAAGTGCCAAGTCTTGAGAAGGAAACTCTTGATGATTAAATGGCCATTCCCTTCCATTTCATTCGGTCATGACCATAGGGGAGCCGAATGAATGGTCCTTAAGACTATTCTTGTTGTTTTGTTCAATTTTTGCATGTTTATGTGATAATGGCTTGAATTTTATGGTGAAAATTTGATGAAACTCCTTGCATGCTAAGTGATCATCTAGATATAGCTCATGCTAGGCTTGCATGTAAATTTCTTGGTAAAACATATTTAGAAAATATGTTGTTTGGCTTGCAAAACTAGAGGACATGCACGCATGTGAATTTCTCTTAGAATGTTATAAGATTTTGATCATTTGGAAAGATTTTGTTAGTAAGCTTTAATTTCAGTAGGATTAAGGTGTTAATATTGATTAATTCTCCTTGATGCATGGTAATAATTCGTGGTTATCTTTTATAAAAATGCATATCTTGTTGTTTCAAAAACTTGATGATTTGTGAGTTGGGAAGTGTAGTTTCTTTTGTTTTGCCATAATTGTACCATAGGTAAAGGATAATCTCCACCAAAGTTATTTTGAGAATAAGGGAGTTAGTTCAGTAGATCACCATGTTTAAGTCTTGGTTTGGGTATTGGGTTGTCGGTAGTTGAGTTTAAGTCAAAACCTTGGAGAAAGGAGAGTTATAGTTTTTGCAGAAAATCAGTTTAGTACCCTGAGGTTTAGAGTGAGTTTTGACCATGTCATTGATGTGCACTTTGAGGCCCAATCCACCAGAAGTTATTATTGGGAGTATATAAAATGTGATATCCCGTATTTTCAGAATTATTATTATTAATATTTGAATATGTTTATGTGATTTTCTGATTTAGAAGGAATAAAATGGTGGATATTTTATTCCTATTTGACGAGTTTGTGTTATTAATTGGTAATGTGCTAATTGTTGAGTGTTATATCGGTCCTTGTTAATATCTGAAAATATTTCCTTAAATGTATTAATTTCAAAAGTTTATTTGAAACCCGATCATTTATTGATATCGGTAAATTGAGTTCGTTTAGTAATATTAGGGATTGGATGGATATTATGTCTGCTATGTGTTGTATGTAATATTAATTGTGTGTGACTTAGTTGTGATTGAGGATTATTTGTATTATTAATTACTGAGTCGTATCGTTTTGTTTTTGTCTTTAAAAGTGATTTTATTGAAAATCTAATTTCATAAATATTTAAATTATCTTTCAAAAATATTTTTATGACTTTATAATTACAATAATTATTTTTTTGGGATTTTATAAAATTTAGAAATCATTATTTCATCAATTATTTAGCCCTGTGTGATTTTCTGATTTCATTTATTTGTAAAATCCGTATTTAATTCTAAAATTTTTCAAAAATTATGAAACTCATATTTATTTAAGTTTGGAATATTCTGAGAATTTTAAAATTATTTTGAGAATTTTTAGGATTAATTTTACCCGCGCGTTGAATCGTTTAATTGATAAAAGCGGGTATAAATTGCGTTTCAAAAATTATTTTAAAATTTCAAAATTTATGTTTTTATAAACTTCGGGATATTTGTAATATTTTAAGACTATTTTCGTAATTTTCTGAATTTCTTTCAAGTGCAGCTCGGTTCGTTAAATTGTGTAATGCGGGTATAACGAGCAAGTAAAAAATGCTTTAAAAATTATAAAAATTTTATTTTATTAGTTTTTAATTATTCTGAGAATTTTAGAATTTGTTTGGTAATTTTCTGATTTTATTTACCGGCGCGTTTATTCGATAATTTGAGAAATGCGGGGCAAAACAAAATTTTCAGATATAAATAAGGATATGTTGTTGTGATATGTTGAAAAAAAAAACAAAAAAAAAAACAAAAGAAGAAAACGTGGCAGGAGGCCACCACCCCCACCTGCCACCCGTGAACAACAAACCCCCCCCACCCACATTTGAGCTAAACAGTCCCTCTCCCCATTCTCTGTCTCTCTGTTTCTCCGTATTTTTATTTACTTTAAATTTTCAAAAATTCATATCTTACAAACCGTTCATCCAAATTTCAATTGTTATATATATAAACGATCAGCGCTTCGATACCTACGCATAGGTATATATATTGCAAGGTTTTGAGAAGAAAAATTGCGGGGCATATTTCCGTTATATTTTCGTTTTAATTTATTTTCGGGGCGTAGAAACAGAGTTTGGAGGTGGTGATTACTCCACATGGTATCTCAGCGTGTATATGTCTATGACCATTAATTTCGGATTTTTCTGGAGATATTTTCCGGACATCAGATTTTCTCTTCAGGTTGATCAGAATTTATTTTGGGTAACGATTCCGAAATTCCGTCTTCGTACTTGTGTATATTATAGCATGTTAGTGTTTATATATTTATTTCATAATTTTTAGAAATTGTTGGAGAAGTCACTTTTGGTCCGAGTTTTGATTCAGGTGGCCGTGTTATTCATTTCTGGAGTGTTTATATGCGTAAATATAAATTATTGTGTTGATTGTTGTTGGTTGTGTCGATATGATATCGACTGGCAGTCCGAGAAATAGAGGAGGTGCTGTCCGATTTCCAAAGAAAATATTATTTTAAATTATTTTCCAGGCTCGATAATTCTTATAAAAATTATTTTTGAGTGTTCGAGCCTTATTATTTAGTTATTAAATGATTCGGAGATCCGTTTTTATTCCGAAAAATGTTCAAAAATTCATAATAAATCAACCGTTTGTCCGTTTAATACGAAACGAACGCGTACAGACTCAGAAAAATATTCCGCTTTCATTAAAAATACTTTTGAGACCCAAATCCTTTTTGTTTCGAAAGGTCGCTTGTTTTACGAGTCATTCTGAGTCGATTATTGATTGATAAATCGTATTTTGACCCAATTTCAGTTTTAAACGTAACGACTCCTGTGTCATATGAATTATGTGATACGTGAGTTATGTGATTACGTGTTATATGAATTATGTGTGTATGTGGATCAAGAGTCCTGTGATTGTCTTTTATATTTATGGTGGGCTATCGTATGGGTAGACGATAGGATTTTGACGCGTAGTTCGTCGAGTGATTATCGTTTAGACAATTAAAGCTATATCTTTTAATTATAGATGCGGATCTCTCGAGTTGATCAGGATAAGACGTTGGATAAAGAATGAGATGGAATGGCATTTGGATATTTGGCTTCTAGCAATCGCATGACCAGCATATCAGTCAAGTGTTGAAAAGAAGGACGGTGATGTTTTAAGACAAAATTTCAGAATAGATGCGTGTTTGCGAGTGTGACTAACTGCTAAAAACCCAAAGGCAAGTACCCCTGATTTCACTTATTGTTCAAGTGATGTTTATTTCGAATCACAGTATGCAAGTATCCCTATCATCACTTATTGTTCAAGTGATATTTATTTTAAATCTTTTGATGCAAGTATTGCTTTCCCTATTCTCAGTTTAGAATCAATAAATGTTTTACATATCGCTGAATTAAATAATTCTGTTTATGCAAGTATTCTTCCGTTATTCTATATTCATAGTAGCTAAGTGATTTTACTTATCCAATTATCGGATTTACAAATATTTTGGATTTTGAGAAAAGTGATTTGGTTGCGAATATTCCTACCCAAGAATTGGGGGAATAAAATTATTTCGGGTGTCGAGTATCATGACCCCATTTCAATAAAAGGTTTTAAGATTGGATCATAATTGCGTAAGTGACCGGGACGGACGGTCCAGCGGAGGGCTATTTCTAAGTGCCATATGAATATTATGACACCATTTTGCCATAGGCTAGTTATGCCTTTTTGTTTGAGTACTCGTGTTTTTGGGGTCACGTTTCTATGAATCATGACCTTGTGCTATCACACGGGCTGATCAGCATGTGATAGTACGTCCGTCGGAGAATGATCCTAATCTAAATTATCATATCATTTTTGATATTCATAGAATAAATAATTTATCAACTGATTCTTTTTGGATTAAAAGTACTGATTCTGTTTTGGATTAAAAGTGAATTGTGGCTTTGATTCAGTTTCTGATTTTGTGGATACTTACGTTGTTGTTAAATATCAAAGGTGGTATTAGTATAGATGATTGATGTTGACTTCAGTATGGGTGTTGTGAGCATCAAAGTTCGTATTGATATCTAATTTGATATGACAACAAAATAAGTATTAATATTAAGAGTTGAGTTTTGAGTAAAGTTTATGATTCAATCCATAATCATTGTTTCATGTTATTGTGGTTTACGATATTTCCGTAAACACTGTTTTACGAGTTTTATTCTCGTCAAGATTCAAAGTATTGCTGAAGCCTTTCGCTTGAAAATATCAAAAAGAGTTTATAATTCAGCAATTATGATTTTAAATGTTCTGCTCTAATGCAGATATCGGTTTTATATCAAAAGACCCTATATATGCTATAATGATCTTGCTGAGCATTTCTTCCGCTCATACTTGCCTGTTTTTAAATTTAACCTCCAGTGAGGATTAGCTTGCGCTACTTAGCTGCGAAATTCGAGGAAGCAAAGAAGAAGCTCTTGGAAGGTGGTTGGTCTAGGGTTTGCGGACTAGTGTAAGTTTTATTGTGTAAAGTTATTTATATTAGATTATATTATAGTTGTATATTTTATTTGGGCCTAGTATACTTCATTTCGAAGTTATACTAGTGGGTTTAATTGTGAGTTGGAATTTATTGAAAAGAGTTTTAAAAGAAAGTGAGAAAAATTTATTTGTGGAATTTGGATATCTTGTTTCTAGAACTGTAACCTTAAAAGATCTTGGATTAGTTTGGGGTCATTTATGATAAATATCTTCCGCTGGCATTTATTATTTGATTTAACAGGTTAATTTGGATTGAGGTTTCATAGTGACGACCAAATCTTCTGACCCCGGATTTGGGGGCGTTACAGGTTGGTATCAGAGCTGAGGTTATAGTAAACTAGAAACGAGAGTGTGTAGGAGTGTGTATAGCTATGTGAGGACGTTTGAGCTCATATCGAGTTCCTGTTGGACTATTGGATATAGTACCAACGAATAAGTTAAGATAAGGCGTATTTGTTTGAGATGATTGTGCTGAACTGGATGGAACTCCGGGAAGCTGCAAATTTCTATTGTGGAATCTTCCGAGACTACGATTCGACGACGATGGATATTATCGATATCCTTAGAATATGAAGAAGTATCTAGAATCGGATGACGAGTCAACAGAAGAGTTCAAATTCAAGATAAATATTAAGACTTTGGCAATACCTTCTCTTTCTATAATTTCTTTTGGCTTCTCTCAAAAAGGGATATCTGTTAGAGGATATATTCCCTACCACTCATTTTCAATCATAACTATGTTTTAAATGTGCCAGAGGTTGTCATGAAGCCTATTTTTCAGGTTTTGATAGCTCTGTCAAGTTATGATAATAAATTCCACTTTTCTAATTTGGTGGATAGTTTCTTGGTGATGTGACACCAGTTGCTCATTTGGTGTCAGAATTTTTGTTCTCTGGATTTCATTTCCTTCAGAAATATCAGCTTTGAAATCTTTTCAGTTTATTCATTTGATTTTGAATTCCTTTGACATTCTTTTATTCTGACTGAGATGAACAACCTTAACTATAAGGGACACAAGGTATACCTGTCTGTGTGATAGGAGTTGGATGGGACGCCATCACTTGTGTGTATTGTGAATACATGAAGGTTAATAACCTTTAGTAGTGTCTTAATTTGGACACGCAATACCAAGTTCGTTTGATCATATTGATCTCTCAGTTATTCTTTCATTTCAACAACACTTTCTCATAAATTCAGAATTTGGTACCCACAATGGTGAGACATCTGTTATGATATCAAATTCTTTTCTTTTTGAAATTTCATGATTTTTATCATTCCAAATACTCGAAGGTATGCCAATCAAGTTAAGTTGAGTATCCTGGTCAAGTCAAAGTAAGGCGATGTGATGGAATTACGAAGGACGACAGTGGAATGCAATGCGATTAGAATATCAGGGGCGTATAGCGAAGTCAATCTGTTTCTTTTATTTCTCTCTCTATATCTCTTTCTTTTCTTCCCTCTATCTTTCTCTCTATTCTTCTTTCTCACAATCAGTAAAGCGATTCTATTGAGGAATTGGTCAAAGGATGTAGACTGAACAGTGGTACACAGTGAAGCTCCTGTAAAAGTTTTATTATACCAGGAATACAATATTTGTTTAAGATTATGGAAAATTGAGGTTATTTGGAAATGGAAAGTTGGTTAGAAAACCCTAAGTGTTGTCTTCTGCTGATTCCGAGGACGGAATCCTTATAAGGAGGGTAGATTGTGATATCCCGTATTTTCAGAATTATTATTATTAATATTTGAATATGTTTATGTGATTTTCTGATTTAGAAGGAATAAAATGGTGGATATTTTATTCCTATTTGACGAGTTTGTGTTATTAATTGGTAATGTGCTAATTGTTGAGTGTTATATCGGTCCTTGTTAATATCTGAAAATATTTCCTTAAATGTATTAATTTCAAAAGTTTATTTGAAACCCGATCATTTATTGATATCGGTAAATTGAGTTCGTTTAGTAATATTAGGGATTGGATGGATATTATGTCTGCTATGTGTTGTATGTAATATTAATTGTGTGTGACTTAGTTGTGATTGAGGATTATTTGTATTATTAATTACTGAGTCGTATCGTTTTGTTTTTGTCTTTAAAAGTGATTTTATTGAAAATCTAATTTCATAAATATTTAAATTATCTTTCAAAAATATTTTTATGACTTCATAATTACAATAATTATTTTTTTTGGGATTTTATAAAATTTAGAAATCATTATTTCATCAATTATTTAGCCCTGTGTGATTTTCTGATTTCATTTATTTGTAAAATCCGTATTTAATTCTAAAATTTTTCAAAAATTATGAAACTCATATTTATCTAAGTTTGGAATATTCTGAGAATTTTAAAATTATTTTGAGAATTTTTAGGATTAATTTTACCCGCGCGTTGAATCGTTTAATTGATAAAAGCGGGTATAAATTGCGTTTCAAAAATTATTTTAAAATTTCAAAATTTATGTTTTTATAAACTTCGGGATATTTGTAACATTTTAAGACTATTTTCGTAATTTTCTGAATTTCTTTCAAGTGCAGCTCGGTTCGTTAAATTGTGTAATGCGGGTATAACGAGCAAGTCAAAAATGCATTAAAAATTATAAAAAATTTATTTTATTAGTTTTGAATTATTCTGAGAATTTTAGAATTTGTTTGGTAATTTTCTGATTTTATTTACTGGCGCGTTTATTCGATAATTTGAGAAATGCGGGGCAAAACAAAATTTTCAGATATAAATAAGGATATGTTGTTGTGATCTGTTGAAAAAAAAAACAAAAAAAAAAAAAACAAAAGAAGAAAACGTGGCAGGAGCCACCACCCCCACCTGCCACCCGTGAACAACAAACCCCCCCCACATTTGAGCTAAACAGTCCCTCTCCCCATTCTCTGTCTCTCCGTTTCTCCGTATATTTATTTACTTTAAATTTTCAAAAATTCATATCTTACAAACCGTTCATCCAAATTTCAATTGTTATATATATAAACGATCAGCGCTTCGATACCTACGCATAGGTATATATATTGCAAGGTTTTGAGAAGAAAAATTGCAGGGCATATTTCCGTTATATTTTCGTTTTAATTTATTTTCGGGGCGTAGAAACAGAGTTTGGAGGTGGTGATTACTCCACATGGTATCTCAGCGTGTATATGTCTATGACCATTAATTTCGGATTTTTCTGGAGATATTTTCCGGACATCAGATTTTCTCTTCAGGTTGATCAGAATTTATTTTGGGTAACGATTCCGAAATTCCCCCTTCGTACTTGTGTATATTATAGCATGTTAGTGTTTATATATTTATTTCATAATTTTTAGAAATTGTTGGAGAAGTCACTTTTGGTCCGAGTTTTGGTTCAGGTGGCCGTGTTATTCATTTCTGGAGTGTTTATATGCGTAAATATAAATTATTGTGTTGATTGTTGTTGGTTGTGTCGATATGATATCGACTGGCAGTCCGAGAAATAGAGGAGGTGCTGTCCGATTTCCAAAGAAAATATTATTTTAAATTATTTTACAGGCTCGATAATTCTTATAAAAATTATTTTTGAGTGTTCGAGCCTTATTATTTAGTTATTAAATGATTCGGAGATCCGTTTTTATTCCGAAAAATGTTCAAAAATTCATAATAAATCAACCGTTTGTCCGTTTAATACGAAACGAACGCGTACAGACTCAGAAAAATATTCCGCTTTCATTAAAAATACTTTTGAGACCCAAATCCTTTTTGTTTCGAAAGGTCGCTTGTTTTACGAGTCATTCTGAGTCGATTATTGATTGATAAATCGTATTTTGACCCAATTTCAGTTTTAAACGTAACGACTCCTGTGTCATATGAATTATGTGATACGTGAGTTATGTGATTACATGTTATATGAATTATGTGTGTATGTGGATCAAGAGTCCTGTGATTGTCTGTTATATTTATGGTGGGCTATCGTATGGGTAGACGATAGGATTTTGACGCGTAGTTCGTCGAGTGATTATCGTTTAGACAATTAAAGCTATATCTTTTAATTATAGATGCGGATCTCTCGAGTTGATCAGGATAAGACGTTGGATAAAGAATGAGATGGAATGGCATTTGGATATTTGGCTTCTAGCAATCGCATGACCAGCATATCAGGCAAGTGTTGAAAAGAAGGACGGTGATGTTTTAAGACAAAATTTCAGAATAGATGCGTGTTTGCGAGTGTGACTAACTGCTAAAAACCCAAAGGCAAGTACCCCTGATTTTACTTATTGTTCAAGTGATGTTTATTTCGAATCACAGTATGCAAGTATCCCTATCATCACTTATTGTTCAAGTGATATTTATTTTAAATCTTTTGATGCAAGTATTGCTTTCCCTATTCTCAGTTTAGAATCGATAAATATTTTACATATCGCTGAATTAAATAATTCTGTTTATGCAAGTATTCTTCCGTTATTCTATATTCATAGTAGCTAAGTGATTTTACTTATCCAATTATCGGATTTACAAATATTTTGGATTTTGAGAAAAGTGATTTGGTTGCGAATATTCCTACCCAAGAATTGGGGGAATAAAATTATTTCGGGTGTCGAGTATCATGACCCCATTTCAATAAAAGGTTTTAAGATTGGATCATAATTGCGTAAGTGACCGGGACGGACGGTCCAGCGGAGGGCTATTTCTAAGTGCCATATGAATATTATGACACCATTTTGCCACAGGCTAGTTATGCCTTTTTGTTTGAGTACTCGTGTTTTTGGGGTCACGTTTCTATGAATCATGACCTTGTGCTATCACACGGGCTGATCAGCATGTGATAGTACGTCCGTCGGAGAATGATCCTAATCTAAATTATCATATCATTTTTGATATTCATAGAATAAATAATTTATCAACTGATTCTTTTTGGATTAAAAGTACTGATTCTGTTTTGGATTAAAAGTGAATTGTGGCTTTGATTCAGTTTCTGATTTTGTGGATACTTACGTTGTTGTTAAATATCAAAGGTGGTATTAGTATAGATGATTGATGTTGACTTCAGTATGGGTGTTGTGAGCATCAAAGTTCGTATTGATATCTAATTTGATATGACAACAAAATAAGTATTAATATTAAGAGTTGAGTTTTGAGTAAAGTTTATGATTCAATCCATAATCATTGTTTCATGTTATTGTGGTTTACGATATTTCCGTAAACACTGTTTTACGAGTTTTATTCTCGTCAAGATTCAAAGTATTGCTGAAGCCTTTCGCTTGAAAATATCAAAAAGAGTTTATAATTCAGCAATTATGATTTTAAATGTTCTGCTCTAATGCAGATATCGGTTTTATATCAAAAGACCCTATATATGCTATAATGATCTTGCTGAGCATTTCTTCCGCTCATACTTGCCTGTTTTTAAATTTAACCTCCAGTGAGGATTAGCTTGCGCTACTTAGCTGCGAAATTCGAGGAAGCAAATAAGAAGCTCTTGGAAGGTGGTTGGTCCAGGGTTTGCGGACTAGTGTAAGTTTTATTGTGTAAAGTTATTTATATTAGATTATATTATAGTTGTATATTTTATTTGGGCCTAGTATACTTCATTTCGAAGTTATACTAGTGGGTTTAATTGTGAGTTGGAATTTATTGAAAAGAGTTTTAAAAGAAAGTGAGAAAAATTTATTTGTGGAATTTGGATATCTTGTTTCTAGAACTGTAACCTTAAAAGATCTTGGATTAGTTTGGGGTCATTTATGATAAATATCTTCCGCTGGCATTTATTATTTGATTTAACAGGTTAATTTGGATTGAGGTTTCATAGTGACGACCAAATCTTCTGACCCCGGATTTGGGGGCGTTACATAAAAGGTTTTAGGTGTTGGTTGGAGGTTTGCATGTCATTTGGTTAGGTGCACAAGTAGAATAACAAAATCTGTCCAGCAGGGGACAGTTTTGTTGCAACTTTGAAATAGGGAGATTTGACCATGTTGAAATAGGGAGATTTGACCATGTCATGGGTAGGCCCTCATTAGGCCCTGCTGGGCCTTAGTTAGAGGGAGTGTCATAGAATTTTTACA
Organism: Apium graveolens; assembly: GCF_009905375.1. Lineage (NCBI taxonomy): Eukaryota > Viridiplantae > Streptophyta > Magnoliopsida > Apiales > Apiaceae > Apium > Apium graveolens. The sequence continues at coordinate 220,420,785 of NC_133654.1, forward strand.
ACCATAGTTCATAGGATATGAGTTAGAACCATGTGTCACAAGTTAATTCAAGTCAGGGCGTTTTCTGCCCAGAAAAACAGGGGAACCTTGGACTTTTAGCTTAGGCCCAAGAAGGCCCAAGCCAGGCCCTTGAGCCACATCAAGTTTTTGAGATGCTCTTAGGTCAGGAGAGTCTTGTGTAAAAGTTTTGAAGGAAAACCTGTAGTTTAAGAGTGTCTAATGCACTCAAGAAACCATAGTTGTCATTCTGAAATTTGCACCAGTGAGCACTTTCACTTATCACATAGTTTTAGAACACTTAGGAGTGAGATTTAGGTTGACCACCATAGTTTTAAGATAGTATAAGGTCATTAGAGCAAAAGGCACAAGTGAGGTTCAATAGGTTTTGGATAATTTAGTAAAGGCACATCGAGTTAGGAAGCCAAAATTTGAAGACTTTGTCTAGTTTAGCGACCAAGTGACTTAAGTTGTGAGTCGAGATCATCCAAGTCTAGTGTTGCATTATGGTGTATATGGTGTTATTTGGTATTAATATATGATATGTGATTATGTGGCTATGTGTGTACAATTGTAATTTAAAGGTGAATATAAAATTAAGTGCATATAGGCCTAAGTGCCATCCGTGTTTAATTTCGGGTTGTAAATAGGTTTAGTTGGTGAGAGTATATTATAATGAAGATTATTATTATTTATGTAGGATCTCGAGACGAGGGAAAACTTGCCATAAAGGTCGAGTGAAGCTCCAGTTGCTCCTACCAGTCAGACCAGACCAGCCTTTCTCAAGGCAAGTGATTCAACTTGTCCTTCGTATTTACTGCTAATAGTCCATACATTGCTGCAACTATCCTGTGTCATTTGATATATTAAATCAAGCGTATCTTATGTTTATCTTTGAATTATATAAAGATGCCATAAACCCTCGAGTACGTATTGCAAAGTAGTCTTATCATGATAGTATATTAAAGTAATTCGAATGCCATGATAAAAGAAAAGGGCAGTTATAACTCTTGGTTGATTCTCTTGATTAACATGCTGATGATTCCTAAGTATTGATATCTCATCCTGATACTTGAACCCCTATAGAACTTTACCTTAAACCCTGAAAGTCAGATACTTATCAAAGTGATTCCTCATTGATTGATACCCCTCTTTCTTATCCTAAAGCTTGACAATTCTGATATATCCTGAACTAAAAATCATTTCTTCATACCTTAACACCCTTAGTATTCATGAAGCTTACCTCCTTGATGATCCAGCACTTGAACCTTGATGAGAAACCATTGCTTTAAGCCCAATTTGGCATTTCCCTTCATGATATCCAATAGCCTCACTAAATTCCCTTGTCCAAACTTTGAAATATGAAAACCATTCAGTTACCCTAATAGAGTATAGTTTTGTGATTCATGGCTCTGAGAGTTAGTACCATTTCCCCGTGTTTCGAGTTGATCTATAATCCCTTGATAAAGATGTTTACTGTAAAAAGAGATTTTGTTATAATTCGGCATCAATTTTTGAAATAAATAAAATGTGGGTTTTCAGTCCCAAAGGGGGATAAATGTTTTCTTTGAATAGTGGATCTGGACTGAGACGCGAGTCCCTTCCACACTTATATTAGGCTTAAAAGTTGCCTAGGGATTCCCATTAATATTTTAGAACCCAGCGAGGTTCGGGATTACTTCGCGGCTGATCACCGGCTGTAATCCGTAGCGTCATAAAATGATTTTGATTAAACGGTATGATTTTGAAATTGTTTTGATACAAACAAAATGATGCCATCACCCAAAGTTTTATCCCTCATTATCAGTGGTTATGTCTTTCCATTGTCATTCTTTAATGTATATCTCGATTTATGTTTTGTATCATATTGTTTAGCACTTGTTGAGCATTTGGCTCACTCCTTGCTTTACCCTGATATTACAGCTAGCAGCTATGGTTAGATTCAAGCAGACTGCCCGTAAGACCTGTGATGCTGATGCTTATGTTCGAGCTCAGGTAGAATAAGTGATAGTAGTTTGTGTGAGGACTCGGTATTTAAAATCAGATGTAATAGTTGGTAGTGTTGGGCTGTTCCAAACCCTAAACTGTAAGATCTTGGATTTGGTTATGTTATTTCTTTTAAAATATTGTAATAGCTATATTTAATCTGCTGTTTAAATTGGGGTGTGACAGGTTTTGGTATCAGAGCTACGGTTTAGAGTCCCTGGACAGCCCAAATAGGTTCTAGGATATGTGTGTAGGTTATAGATATTATGCGAGAGAGTAGGTTAAGTAAATTTTTTATTAATACTCCTCTTATTGGTTGTCAGCAAAGGGCGCATTCCTCGTCATCCTCTGGGTCGGACGACACTATTGCTTTCACTGTGTATGCTGAGTTGAGGCGCGAGTTCGACATGCTTCAGGGCAAGTACGAACGACTGATAGACCGACTGAAGAATGTGTATACGGACAGCCGAAACTAAGAAGGGAAGCCCAAGGAGTAGATGACTGCGAGACTTGAGACCTTGGTTCAGTACGTCAATACTAAGCTTGAGGAGATGCCAGCGCACCGGGACCGTACCAGCCAGTATGTCATTCAGATGGTGGCGGATGAGCTCCAGAGCTTTGTGAAGACGCTTCGAGAGGAAAAGACTACCAAGCCCCGTTCAGATGGAGTGGAGCCTTAGTTCTTTCCATTTACCTTTCATGTTGTTGTACTATCAGACTCTGTGGAATCCCCAGTTGTTTCCTTTAAATAAGCCTGTTATTCCTAGAATCAGACTTTGTCCTAATCCTATGTATTGTGACCTTTAAAATTTCAATAATTATGTTCTATTGTTCCATTTGCTCTCAACTGTTATTTTACATTTTTATATGCATCACCATATCTGCTTAATTTGAAACTTGACCTCATATGTAGATAAGAATGCCATGCGATACGCTCGAATTGTTCATATCTGTTTTAACATAACTCTTATTTCAGGATCATGCCTCCCAAAAAGAAGAACCCAACAACCACATCCACCACAGACCCAAATATTCTTCGACTACTGGAAACTTTGCAACAGCAAACCAATGCTATAGCTCAACAACAACTAACTCTTCAACAACGAATTGAAAACCAAAATAACCGTGAACCACATCAATTACCTGAACCACCAGTACCACCTAGACAAATTGTCACTTTCAAGGCTTTTCAGAATGTGAAACCACCTGCATTTCATGATACCACTGATCCAGTAATAGCTAACACATGGATCAAGGAGATGGAAAGGGCTTTTGAGTTGGTACAGTTAGGAGACGATCAGAAGACGCCGTATGCTACTTACTTCTTGAAGGGTGAAGTCATCTATTGGTGGGAATCAGTAAAAGCTATGGAAGTCACTCAGCAGGTTTCTTGGGAGAGATTTAAGAAGTTATTTCTGGACAAGTATTATCCTAAGTACATGCAGAATCAGATGGAGCTTAAATTTTTGGAGCTGAAGCAAGGGAACATGATTGTATTGGAGTATGAGAAGAAGTTCACAGAATTGTCAAGGTTTGTGACAAAGTATACCAGTACTGAGGAGGAAAAAGCGAAGAGATTTCAGCAAGGATTGGAGCCTTGGATCAGAGATAGAGTGGCTATGTTTGAGCTTGATACTTATGCGGGAGTAGTACAGAAAGCTGCTCTGATTGAGAATAATGGGATGTTGTCAAGGAAGGAAAGGGATAACAAGAAGAGGAAGGTTCCATTTTATGGAGAAAAGTCTGAAGCGGGAAGTTCACAAGATCGGAATGTAAAGAGGATCGGATTCCAGAAGGGTGGAAATTTTCAAAAGAAGGGAAATTTGGGTAAAAGGCAAGAATCAAAGGGGAGCAGTCAGGCAAGCCAAGGGCAAGTTGGAGAAAATAAGTTCCCGAGACCGGAATGCAAGCACTGTGGAAGAAGGCACCCTAGATTATGTAATAAGCTGAGCATGACATGTTATAGATGCAATCAGAAGGGACATTTGGCGAATGAGTGCAAGATGTCGAAGCCAGCAGTTACGTGTTACTAGTGTGGGAAGACTGGACACATAGCTAGGGAGTGCAAGGTAACCGGACCAGTCAAAACTTTAATGAACGTGGCAAGTACCAGGGCGAGCGTGCCAGCCGAGGTATTGATATTACCTCCACCACCTACACCAACCCCGCAAGCAACAACAAGGACATTTGATTTGAAGATGAAGGATGCTGTTCAGAATTCTGAGGTGATAGCAGGTACACTTTTACTCAATAATGTCAAAGCTAAAGTATTGATTGATTCAGGAGCAACAAGATCTTTCATATCAGAATCTTTTATTGATTAGCTTCAATGTGATAAAATGATTATGAGTGAGGTAGTAAATGTGGTAATTGCGAACCAAGAGAAGATTCCTGTGAATCAATTTTGTCCAAAGTGTGAGATTGATATTTCGGGGTATAAGTTTTCAGCCGACTTGATACTCTTCAAGTTGGGAGAGTTTGACATAATTTTAGGCATGGATTGGTTAGGAGAAAATAGCGCTCAGATTAATTGTAAGACCAAGAAAGTGTATTTAAAGATGAAGAGTGGAGAGAAGGTAGTATTCAAGGGGCAGAGGCAAGAGCAACTATTTCTTACAATCGTTCAGGCTAAGAAGCTACTTAGAAAAGGTTGTGAGTCGTTCCTAGCTTATGTAGTGGATTCAGAAAAAGGCAGCCCTAACATAGAAGATATTCCTGTAGTTAACGAGTTTCCCGATGTGTTTCCCGACGAACTACCAGGCTTACCACCAGATCGATAAATCGAGTTTGAGATCAACCTTGCTCCAGGCACGGAACCAGTTTCAAAGACCCCATATAGGATGGCACCAGCAGAAATGAAAGAGTTGGCGAGCCAGCTACAAGAATTGTTGGATAAGGGAGTGATACGGCCAAGTACGTCGCCATGGGGAGCACCTGTTCTATTTGTCAAGAAGAAAGATGGGAGCATGCGATTATGCATAGATTATCGAGAGTTGAATAAGGTAACGACCAAGAACCGCTACCCGCTACCAAGAATATATGACCTTTTTGACCAGCTGAAGGGAGAAAAATGCTTTTCAAAGATCGATTTGAGATCGGGATACCATCAATTAAAGATCAAAGAAGAAGATATTCCCAAGACCACATTCAGGACCAGATATGGGCATTATGAATTCTTAGTAATGCCGTTTGGACTGACCAACGCCCCGACCGCATTTATGGATCTGATGAATCGAGTATTTAAGAGGTATTTGGACAAATTTGTCGTGGTATTCATTGATGACATCCTTATTTATTCTAAGTCGGAAGAAGAACATAAGCAGCACCTCTGGATAGCATTGGAAATACTTCGTCAAGAGAAGTTGCATGCCAAGTTTACCAAATGTGAGTTCTGGTTAAAGGAAGTTCAATTTTTGGGGCATGTCATTGGAAATGAAGGAGTTAAAGTGGATCCGGCAAAGATTGAGGCAATTATGAGTTGGGAGAGGCCAAAGACTCCTACGAAAGTGCGAAGTTTTCTAGGGTTGGCAGGATACTATCAAAGGTTCGTCAAGGATTTTTTGAAAATCGCCACGCCATTGACCAAGTTAACCAGAAAGAATCAAAAGTTTGAATGGAGTACAGAATGTGAGGATAGTTTTCAAAAGTTGAAACAGAGATTGGTAACAGCTCCGGTGTTAGTGCTACCGGATGATCAAGGAAACTTCGTAATATTCAGCGACGCTTCACATAAGGGATTGGGTTGTGTGTTAATGCAACACAGTAAGGTGATCGCATATGCGTCAAGACAGTTGAAACCGCATGAGTTAAAGTACCCGACGCATGACTTGGAACTAGCCGCCATAGTGTTCGCACTTAAGATTTGGAGACATTACCTCTACGGAGAGAAGTGTGAAATCTACACGGATCACAAGAGTTTAAAGTATATTTTCACTCAGAAGGAGCTCAATATGAGGCAGAGGAAATGGCTGGAATTGATCAAGGACTATGACTGCTCGATAAATTACCATCCTGGAAAGGCGAATGTTGTGGCCGATACTCTAAGTAGGAAAGAGAGACTGAATAAGATGACAACACCAAAGGAATTATCTGAAGAAATCAAGAGATTTGAACTGGAACTTTGTGATTGTGGAAAAGTCGAGGAAGTTTGTCGCGCAATGACTTTTCAGCCAACACTAGTGGAAAAGATAAAGAAATGTCAAGAAGAAGTAATGGAGAAAGAGAAGAATCAGTTATCTGGAGAGGAGATTAATACTCAAAGGGGTGAGCAAGGGATACTAAGGTTTTCTTCCAGAATATGGATTCGTCATGTACCTGAATTAAAGAATGAGATCCTCTATGAAGCCCATAATTTGAAATTTTCAATCCACCCGGGAAGTACCAAGATGTATCGAGACTTAAATAAGAACTTTTGGTGGCCAAATATGAAGTGAGACGTGGCAGAATGGGTTGCGAAGTGTTATACTTGTCAGAAAGTGAAGGCAGAACATCAACGACCAAGCGGATTAATTCAGCCCCTGAAGATTCCAGAATGGAAATGGGAAAATATCGCTATGGACTTTATAGTAGGACTACCGCGAACGAAATCCGGGCATGACGCAATATGGGTTATAATTGATCGTTTTACGAAGTCAGCGCATTTCCTTCCAATTAACAAGAAGTCATCACTGGACAAGTTGGTTCATCTGTATGTGCGCGAAATCGTACTAAGGCATGGAGTACCTGTATCAATAGTTTCAGACAGAGATCCCCGATTTAACTCGAGATTTTGGAAGCAATTTCAGGAATGTCTGGGCACAAAGTTAAATATGAGCACGGCGTACCACCCGCAGACTGATGGCCAGAGTGAAAGGACAATCCAAATAATTGAAGACATGTTGCGCAGTTGTGCAATCGATTTTGCAGGAAGTTGGGACGATCATTTGCCGTTGATTGAATTCTCTTACAACAACAGCTATCATTCCAGTATCGGCATGCCATCATACGAAGCTTTGTACGGGCGAAAATGTAGATCACCAACAAGTTGGGACGAAGTAGGAGAAGGAAAGATTCTCGGCTCGGAATTGGTACAACAGTTGCATGACTCGGTCAAGTTAATTCAGAAAAGGTTGCTTGCTGCTCAAGATAGACAGAGGAAGTATGCGGATCCAGCGCGTAAGGATGTTCGATTCCAAATTGGCGAAGCTATTTTGTTGAAGGTGTCACCTAGAAAAGGGTTGATGAGATTTGGAAAGAAAGGGAAGTTAGCACCTAGATATATAGGTCCTTTTGAAATATTGAGTTAAGTGGGAAAGGTGGCCTACGAGTTGGCCTTACCACCTCAGTATCAGCATGTGCATAATGTGTTCCATGTGTCATTGCTTAAGAAGTATAATCCTGATGCTAGCCATATAATAGAATATGAACCTGTAGAAATTCAGGCAGACCTGTCATTTGTGGAGCAACCGGTTAAAATACTCGACTGGCAAGAGAAGAGCCTTAGAAATAAGTCAGTAAAGTTAGTAAAAGTGCTTTGGAGGAACCCTAAGGTCGAAGAATTGACTTGGGAGTTAGAGTCTGATATGCGTTCCCGGTATCCTCATCTGTTCTCTTAGATTCTGGGGACAGAATCCCTTAAGGGGGAGAGGATGTTACACCCGACATTTCTGTGTAATATTAATTATAAATTTAGTGTAATTATAAAGCCGAATGCCAATATATTCAACTATTGTATGTTTGTGTGAATGAGAATTTCTGCGTCTTAAATTTTCGATATGTGGTATATGATTTTTCAAATCAAAAGTTTATTTATTTCTTTCATTTTTTGATTTGTAAGGAATATTTTAAACCTTGAATAAATTTCTTTTTAAAAGTTATTTTGCTCACAAATTTCAAAAGTAGTTTTATAAAATTTCCAAAAATCCAAGCTATTTTATGGTATAAATTTTATAATTTTTGAACTTGTGTTCTATTTTATAAAATTAAATCTTTATAAGTATTAATTGTCATAATTAGCAATTTACATAGTTATCCTTGCATGCAAATCCTTTCTATTCAATCCAAAAGGGCTAAAGAGTCAATAACCACCCCACTAACTCTTATTTTCTAGCTAAATACCTTTTTTACCCTTGCATGCAAATTGAACCAAGTACAAGTGGAAGGGTAATCATGTAAATTCCTATTTCCACTCACATTTGTCAACACAAAAACCATAAAACAAGTAAAGACATGATCATTTCACACATCACTCACCACCACACTCATTCTTCTCTCCCTCCTCTCTCTCACTCTCGGCTACTCCCTCCTTCACTCTCGGCTTTTAGCCGAAACCAGCCCCCTCCCCATTTTTCTTCATTCCTCAACCAAGCTTCCAACCTCTATACAAGTAAATGTTACTTCCCATACCATGATCACTCATATTTCAAAGAGTTTTGAGTAGAAAGTTTAAGTTTTAAGGTTGCATGTAAAGGTTTTAGTTGAAACTCAAAGTACAACCTTGATTCTTGTGAGTTTAGGGTTGTTTTTTAGAGGACTACAAGGAATGGAGAAGTGCCAAGTCTTGAGAAGGAAACTCTTGATGATTAAATGGCCATTCCCTTCCATTTCATTCGGCCATAACCATAGGGGATCCGAATGAATGGTCCTTAAGACTATTCTTGTTATTTTGTTCAATTTTTGCATGTTTATGTGATAATGGCTTGAATTTTATGGTGAAAATTTGATGAAACTCCTTGCATGCTAAGTGATCATCTAGATATAGCTCATGCTAGGCTTGCATGTAAATTTCTTGGTAAAACATATTTAGAAAATATGTTGTTTGGCTTGCAAAACTCGAGGACATGCACGCATGTGAATTTCTCTTAGAATGTTATAAGATTTTGATCATTTGGAAAGATTTTGTTAGTAAGCTTTAATTTCAGTAGGATTAAGGTGTTAATATTGATTAATGCTCCTTGATTTATGGTAATAATTCGTGGTTATCTTTTATAAAAATGCATATCTTGTTGTTTCAAAAACTTGATGATTTGTGAGTTGGGAAGTGTAGTTTCTTTTGTTTTGCCATAATTGTACCATAGGTAAAGGATGATCTCCACCAAAGTTATTTTGAGAATAAGGGAGTTAGTTCAGTAGATCACCATGTTTAAGTCTTGTTTTGGGTATTGGGTTGTTGGTAGTTGAGTTTGTCAAGTCAAAACCTTGGAGAAAGGAGAGTTATAGTTTCTGCAGAAAATCAGTTTAGTACCCTGAGGTTTAGAGTGAGTTTTGACCATGTCATTGATGTGCACTTTAAGGCCCAAACCACCAGAAGTTAGTATTGGGAGTATATAAAAGGTTTTAGGTGTTGGTTGGAGGTTTGCATGTCATTTGGTTAGGTGCACAAGTAGAATAACAAAATCTGTCCACCAGGGGACAGTTTTGTTGCAACTTAGAAATAGGGAGATTTGACCATGTCATGGGTAGGCCCTCATTAGTCCCTGTTGCGCCTTAGTTAGAGGGAGTGTTAGAGAAGTTTTTACAACCATAGTTCATAGGATATGAGTTAGAACCATGTGTCACGAGTTAATTCAAGTCGGGGCTTTTTCTGCCCAGAAAAACAGGGGAACCTTGGACTTTTAGCTTAGGTCCAAGAAGGTCCAAGACAGGCCCTTGAGCCACATCAAGTTTGTGAGATGCCCTTAGGTCAGGAGAGTCTTGTGTAAAAGTTTTGAAGGAAAAATTGTAGTTTAGGAGTGTCTAATGCACTCAAGAAACCATAGTTGTCATTCTGAAATTTGCACCAGTGAGCACTTTCACTTATCACATAGTTTTAGAACACTTAGGAGTGAGATTTAGGTTGACCACCATTGTTGTAAGATAGTATAAGGTCATTAGAGAAAAAGGCACAAGTGAGGGTCAATAGGTTTTGGATAGTTTAGTAAAGGCACATCGAGTTAGGAAGCCAAAATTTGAAGACTTTGTCTAGTTTAGCGACCAAGTGACTTAAGTTATGAGTCGAGATCATCCAAGCCTAGTGTTGCATTATGGTGTATATGGTGTTATTTGGTATTAATATATGATATGTGATTATATGGCTATGTGTGTACAATTGTAATTTAAAGGTGAATATAAAATTAAGTGCATATAGGCCTAAGTGCCATCCATGTTTAATTTCGGGTTGTAAATAGGTTTAGTTGGTGAGAGTATATTATAGTGAAGATTATTATTATTTATGTAGGATCTCGAGACGAGGGAAAACTTGCCATAAAGGTCGAGTGAAGCTCTAGTTGCTCCTACCAGTCAGACCAGACCAGCCTTTCTCAAGGCAAGTGATTCAACTTGTCCTTCGTATTTCCTGCTAATAGTTCATACATTGCTGCAACTATCCTGTGTCATTTGATATATTAAATCAAGCGTATCTTATGTTTATCTTTGAATTATATAAAGATGCGATGAACCCTCGAGTACGCATTGCAAAGTAGTCTTATCATGATAGTATATTAAAGTAATTCGAATGCCATGATAAAAGAAAAGGGCAGTTATAACTCTTGGTTGATTCTCTTGATTAACATGCTGATGATTCCTAAGTATTGATATTTCATCCTGATACTTGAACCCCTATAGAACTTTACCTTGAACCCTGAAAGTCAGATACTTATCAAAGTGATTCCTCATTGATTGATACCCCTCTTTCTTATCCTAAAGCTTGACAATTCTGATATATCCTGAACTAAAAATCATTTCTTCATACCTTAACACCCTTAGTATTCATGAAGCTTACCTCCTTGATGATCCAGCACTTGAACCTTGAAGAGAAACCATTGCTTTAAGCCCAATTTGGCATTTCCCTTCATGATATCCAATAGCCTCACTAAATTCCCTTGTCCAAACTTTGAAATATAAAAACCATTCAGTTACCCTAATAGAGTATAGTTTTGTGATTCATGGCTCTGAGAGTTAGTACCATTTTCCCGTGTTTCGAGTTGATCTATAATCCCTTGATAAAGATGTTTACTGTAAAAAGAGATTTTTTTATAATTCGACATCAGTTTTTGAAATAAATAAAATGTGGGTTTTCAGTCCCAAAGGGGGATAAATGTTTTATTTGAATAGTGGATCTGGACTGAGACGCGAGTCCCTTCCACACTTATATTAGGCTTAAAAGTTGCCTAGGGATTCCCATTAATGTTTTAGAACCCAGCGAGGTTCGGGATTACTTCGCGGCTGATCACCGGCTGTAATCCGTAGCGTCATAAAATGATTTTGATTAAACGGTATGATTTTGAAATTGTTTTGATACAAACAAAATGATGCCATCACCCAAAGTTTTATCCCTCATTATCAGTGGTTATATCTTTCCATTGTCATTCTTTAATGTATATCTCGATTTATGTTTTGTATCATATTGTTTAGCACTTGTTGAGCATTTGGCTCACTCCTTGCTTTACCCTGATATTACAGCTAGCAGCTATGGTAGGATTCAAGCAGACTGCCCGTAAGACCTGTGATGTTGATGCTTATGTTCGAGCTCAGGTAGAATAAGTGATAGTAGTTTGTGTGAGGACTCGGTATTTAAAATCAGATGTAATAGTTGGTAGTGTTGGGCTGTTCCAAACCCTAAACTGTAAGATCTTGGATTTGGTTATGTTATTTCTTTTAAAATGTTGTAATAGCTATATTTAATCTGCTGTTTAAGTTGGGGTGTGACAGATTGGGTTTATTTGAAATTGCAACCATATAGGCAACAAACTGTGGCAGTCAGGCTTCTTTGAAATTATCCGCTAAGTTTTTTGGTCCTTTTCAGGTTCAAAAAAAGATATGGGAGGTAGCATATAAGCTTAAATTGCCTCCTCAGTCTAAAGTGCATCTGATATTTCACGTTTCCTTGCTTAAGAAATGTTATAGCCAAAATTTGGTACTAAATCATCTCGGGTCAAGTACGGGTCAATTGGAATGGAATTGGGGCAAGAAGATGAATAATTAGGTTTTGGTCTTCATTGTATGAAGCGAAGACGCGTCCGGTATATGTAGGATGCGTTCATGATTGTGTAGGCTATACCTTGGGTTGTTATGTTAAGAGATGGGGAAGAAGATATTGAAAGGAGGAGGACGCGCCCTGATAAGTAAAAATAACGGGATGAGCTGTACAGGTAATAAGGTTTCCATGCAAGGAGAATATGTGTATTTTACAAGGGGAGGACGCGTCCTGCCTCCTGGAGATGCATAGTTTGGGATGGTTGAGCTTGTTCTCATTCTGGACAAAGCAAATAGAGACACTTTGAAGATATAGCAATATATGGAGTTCGTAGGGTCAGGATGCGCCCAATCATTCAGGACGCGTTCTATTTGTGAAGAATGCATGATCAAGAGTAAGTTTAAAGCAAGGCAAGCGTTGAAGGAGTAATGGAGGATTATTTCCACTAACGTATTTGTTGCATGTACTCTTTGAAGAATTCCCTCCTTGAGACGGTCAAGGAGGGGGATGTCCGTGAAAAGCTTGAAGGCCTCCAGGGGTATGCCTGATGATTGAAGGCCTCCTTCTGTATTCAATGGGTGTCCTCGTTGGGGATGCGGGGTTAACTTTGGTGTGTGCTTTGGGAACTCTGTTCTTGTATTCAATGGGTGTCCTCGTTGGAGAACTTTGGAGTCATCCTGCACTTTGCACCCAAGAGCTTGGGATCACCTGTCCTGCTATCTGGTGGGTTATCCTCATTCGGGGGACAGGGACGTGTCTGGCATTTGGGGTGAACCATGGCTATACCTGCGTTCGTAATTCAAGGGAGATAACTGTAGCGAAATGTTATCCTTGCGCAGGGAGATGCATTATCCGTGAAGTCCTGCGATTACAAACGAGACTTGGGCCTTCGCGGTTGGGCCTCATAATTGGACATTCCTAAAGCTAGCGGAAGATTGATTCTGAACCGGGCCTGGGAATAAGAAGTCTAAGCCCATTAGATTTCTTGTTCCCCAAGAACTACGTGGGCTTGATTCCCTATAAATAAGGATATATAGGCAAATTGTAAGGGGTCGGAAGCGAGATCCATAAGGAGCCACCACCAACCCTAAGCAATCTCAGCCCCCAATTCATCACAACCACCACACTCCGCTCACTTTTCAGGCGAAGAACCACGATCGTAGATCTTGATTCCGGTGACGAACCTCAAACTTTGTTGATACCAAATTCCCCCGTCAACAAATTGGCGCTAGAAGGAGGGGTGCTGATCAAGATCATAATCTCATGAGGAAGAGATGTTTCATCACGATGAAGGTTCTTTACGCAAGAATTGAAGGAAAGCCACGGAGGAGTTTGTAAACAACGACCACGAAGGAGATTGAATAACTATTTTCGGTTAGGGGGTCGAAGGAGATTTGAATGTAGTATCCGCGACTACGACAGAGATTCATGGATGATGATTTCCAGCCATGGGGGTTGAAGTTTTCAGCCATGGCCACGAAGGAGTGAAGTTGGATGCAAAATTCGGATTTGATGGGTTAAGTGATTTACTTACACTCTTTGGGCCTTATCTTGAGTTCCGTAAGTCAGATTTGGACGATCTTACAGCCTACACGAAGCTTATTGAATTCTCTTTAATTCAGAGATGATATGGCTACGAGAATCCAAGTTGAACAACCCGAAAATAGAGGAAAACAGCAGCTGCTATTTTTTACCAAAAAATCCTATTTGGTTTAGAAGATTGCAAGAAACCCATTCCATTAAGAAGATTGGGAGAAACCTATTTGGTATAGAAGATTGAAGAATCCTATTCTAATTAGAAGATTGAAGAATTCTATTCGATCTAGAAGATGGGAGAATCCTATTTTAATTAGAAGATTGGAGAATCCTATTCCATTTAGAAGATTGGAGAATCCTGTTCCAACAAGAAGACTGAACAATCCTATTTGATTTAGAAGATTTGAGAACACTATTTAGATCAGAAGACTTAATCAGGCGCAAATCTGAGGACGATCGGGAGGAGAACACTCCAAGAAGAAGACATTACTATCATGAGCTAGTCATCGCCTTTAAGACGATCCCTCAAGGTAACACTCAACTAGTTTCGTTGTATTTTTCGTTACTCACTTTTGGGACTTGTGCAGGAAGAGGATTGGGAAAGAGACTTGGCATGGAGAAAATCCCCAAAAACTCTTAGAACGCGCCTTGATTAAGAAATTTGGGGCTCAGATGACTTCCAACAAATTCCAGGAGAATTCACCGACTGGACACGTCCGTCCCTCTAGGACGCGTCCTCCAGGTAACATTCCAAGTTCCATATTAATTGTGTTTATTGCAGGTAGAAAATCTTATCATAAAAAAATCTCATGAATTATCAAGCGCTGCTTCACAATATATTAAGGCGCGCCCTCTGCATGTGAAACATTCAGTGGAGAATTGCCCTCCCAGGACGCGCCCACACAAGAGAAAGTCTATGGAAGTTTTTAATGAATATGTCTTGGTGATCATATGAGTTATAGTCACTGCTTCAAGAATGGCTCGAGTGGAACCACTTCCTCTTCTTTCAAGACGCGCCATTTCCTTAAAGCGCGCCCTCAAAATAATATTAATGGTGAGGTGAACTTTATTGACTACAAGGAGAATCATAATATTGGAACTTCAGGAGAAAATAATTTATCAGAGTAGAGGTACCATGAATCCTAGGACGCGCCCCTTGATTGTCAAGGTGAGGCCCCTGGACATGAATGAGCTCCTCCATCTAAGGATGTAATGTTATATCCTCAACAGTTATAAGTAAACTCTCCAAGGCTATCTCTCTTAAGGCGCGTCTCCATTGAAATACCCATGTCATTTTCCTTGACATTACATACATGATTTATAAAGAAGCAAATAAAGTACAATGATCTTCCTAGTATGTCGAGAGTTTAGTTTCAGCGGACACGCCCTCACATCCTCAATAATCTGAGTGAGTTTTCAGGACGCGCCCTGAGCATATCTGGCTCATATGTTAAGGCTTCTTCTTTCGATATGATTATCAAGGTCATCCGGTTGTCTTTAGTAAAAAGAAAATATGGGAGTTGCATTAGAAACAAATGAGGAAGATGAGGCTACAAAGTATTTTTGACAGGGTGCACGCTCGTGGGGTAAGTCACCTCTCATTAGTTCTGTGGTGTTACGTATTTCCACATAAGTAAGATATATAGAGAGATGCTCAAGGTCAGGAAAACATCTATGTTTAAGAAAACGCTCAACTTCAAGAAAATGTCTCTGACAGTGAGATGCCCTTTATCAGATACCACTTCGTGAGATGCCTCGCTGAGAGATGTTTCAACAAGAGATAGTTTCTGCATCCCTTGAGCTTTGTTGAAGATAAAAGCCTTCTAAGAATATTGATCTTTAATTTAGTTTTGTTATATGAAGATTCTGTAGAAGACCCTTATCGAGGTAGATGCTCCTCTTACAGAGGACGCGCCCTCCAAGGATAATTCCCCTTGTCGAGGTAGATGCTCCTATTACAGAGGACGCGCCCTTCAAGGATGATTCCCCTTGTCGAGGTAGATGCATCTCTGATAGAGAACGTGCCCTCCAAGGATGATACCCTTGTCGAGGTGGATGTGTCTCTGACAGAGGACGCGCCCTCCAAGGATGATTTCCCTTATCGAGGTGGATGTGCCTCTTATAGAGGACGCACCCTCCAAGGATAAATACCCTTGTGCAGGTAGATGCTCCTCTTACAGATGACGCGCCATCCAAGGATAATTCCTCTTGTCGAGGTAGATGCTCCTCTTACAGAGGACGCGCCCTCCAAGAATAATTTCCCTTGTCGAGGTGGATGCGTCTCTTACAGAGCACTCTCCAAGGATAAATACCCTTGTCGAGGTAGATGCTCCTCTTACAGAGGACGCACCCTCCAAGGATGATTTCCCTTGTCGAGGTAGATGCGTCTCTGACAGAGGACGCGCCCTCCAAGGATGATACCCTTGTTGAGGTGGATGTGTCTGACAGAGGAAGCTCCCTCCAAGGATGATTCCCCTTGTTGAGGTGGATGCTTCTTTGATAGAGGACGCACCCTCAACAAGGATAAATACCCTTGTGGAGGTAAATGCTCCTCTTACAGAGGACGCGCCCTCCAAGGATAATTCCCCTTGTCGAGGTAGATGCTCCTCTTATAGAGGATGCGCCCTCCAAGGATGATTCCCCTTATCGAGGTGGATGTTCATCTGTAGGGAAGCTCCCTCCAAGGATGATTTCCCTTGTCGAGGTAGATGCTCCTCTTAGAGAGGACGCGCCCTCCAAGGATGAAAACCCTTGCTGAGGTAGATGCTCCTCTTACAGAGGACGCACCCTCCAAGGATAATTCCCCTTGTCGAGGTAGATGCTCCTCTTACAGAGGACGCGCCCTCCAAAAATGATTCCCCTTGTCGAGGTGGATGCTCCTCTGTAAGGAAGCTCCCTCCAAGGATGATTCCCCTTGTCGAGGTAGATGCTCCTCTGAGAGAGGACGCGCCCTCCAAGGATGAAAACCTTTGTTGAGGTAGATGCGCTTCTTACAGATGACGCGCGCTCCAAGGATAAATACCCTTGTGGAGGTAGATGCTCCTCTTAGAGAGGACGCGCCCTCCAAGGATGAAAACCCTTGCTGAGGTAGATGATCCTCTTACAAAGGACGCGCCCTCCAAGGATGAATACCTTGTCGAGGTAGACACGCCTCTGACAGAGAAAGCTCCTTCCAAGGATGAATACCTTTGCTGAGGAAGACGCGCCTCATACAAATGACGCGCCCTTCAAGAAAGTTACCTTTGTCGAGGAAGACCCTCCTCGTAAAGAAGACGCATCTTCTAAGAATGATAATTTTGTTGAGGAAGATGCCGCCTCTCTAAAGGGTGCGCCCTCTAATATTTGGTGATTATAGAAGACCTTAGAAGGCTCGACTTTGATTTGAATAAAAGAATCACACTTTTTGTGGAGAAGACGAGATCAACGGTTTGAAGCTATGATTTGGCAAGAAGCAAGAAATGAAATATGGAATGGTATTGTGTCATTGGTGGAAGGATCTCTCTAACCAACAAGACACGTCCTCCTTGCATCATAGGTTGTTTATTAGTTGAAGATGAGAGAGCTAGTTTTTTATTCTAATCACGCCTTTCCTTCGAGCATGCCCTCCTATGATGACCCTTTCAGTTTAAGGCGCGCTCATATGAGACAAATATTGGGATAAAAAAGTTAGAGAAAACTCTCAAACCTTTGTTAATAAATTATTCTTTTCCAAGGTATGTGAGGTGCACACTTTTATAAAATATCTCTTGTTTCTTACACCGAGTTAGCTCATGTAAGCTTAGAGATGTGGTGCATAAGTGGTAAGCTTCTCTCGGAAAATAAAGGTTAAAATTATCAAGAAGAGAATGGGTATCCATAGGTGAAGGCGAGAAGAAATGTGGATGATAATTGTGAACACGCCAAAGAGTGAGAGCGCGCCGTCATGGTCAATAAGGAGGATAAGATTCCGAAGACGCGGCCTTGATTGAGAACGTGCCCTCATAGAGGAAGATGCGGAAGACGCACACTCATACGATTGGAGGATGATACAAATTTTTACTTGGATTTAGATATTAGAATTCCAGTTTTGTTTCCAACTTCATATGGAATTCGGGGGGTAGTTGTTATAGCCAAAATTTGGTATTGGATCATCTCGGGTCAAGTACGGGTCAATTGGAATGGAATTGGGGCAAGAAGATGAATAATTAGGTTTTGGTCTTCATTGTATGAAGCGAAGACGCGTCCGGTATATGTAGGATGCGTCCGTGATTGTGTAGGCTATACCTTGGGTTGTCATGTTAAGAGATGGGGAAGAAGATATTGAAAGGAGGAGGACGCGCCCAAGGCGCAGGACGCGCCCTGATAAGTAAAAATAACGGGATGAGCTGTACAGGTAATAAGGTTGCCATACAAGGAGAATATGTGTATTTTACAAGGGGAGGACGCGTCCTGCCTTTTGGAGATGCACACTTTGGGATGGTTGAGCTTGTTCTCATTCAGGACAAAGCAAATAGAGATACTTGGAATATATAGCAATATGTGGAGTTCGTAGGGTCAGGACGCGCCCAATCGTTCTGGACGCGTCCGATTTGTGAAAAATGCATGATCAAGAGTAAGTTTAAAGTAAGGCAAGCATGGAAGGAGCAATGGATGATTATTTCCACTAACGTATTTGTTGCAGGTACTCTTTGAAGAATTCCCTCCTTGAGACGGTCAAGGAGGGGGATGTCCGTGAAAAGCTTGAAGGCCTCCAGAGATATGTCTGATGATTGAAGGCCTCCTCCTGTATTCAACGGGTGTCCTCGTTGGGGATGCGGGGTTAACTTTGGTGTGTGTTTTGGAAACTCTGTTCTTGTATTCAACGGGTGTCCTCGTTGGAGAACTTTGGAGTCATCCTGCACTTTGCACCCAAGAGCTTGGGATCACCTGTCCTACTATCTGGTGGGTTATCCTCATTCGGGAGACAGGGACGCGTCTGGCATTTGGGGTGAACCGTGAATATACCTGCGTTCGTAATTCAAGGGAGATAGCTGTAGCGGAATGTTATCCTTGCGCAGGGAGATGCATTATCCGTGAAGTCATGCGATTATAAACGAGCCTTGGGCCTTCGCGGTTGGGCCTCATAGTTGGACATTCCTAAAGCTAGCGGAAGATGGATTCTGGACCGGGCCTGTGAATAAGAAGTCTAAGCCCATTAGATTTCTTGTTCCCCAAGAACTACGTGGGCTTGATTCCCTATAAATAGGGATACGTAGGCAAATTGTAAGGGGTCGAAAGCGAGAGTCATAAGGAGCCACCACCAACCCTAAGCAATCTCAGCCCCCAATTCATCACAACCACCACACTCCGCTCACTTTTCAGGTGAAGAACCACCATCGTAGATCTTGATTCCGGCGACGAAACTCAAACTTTGTTGATACCAAATTCCTCCGTCAACAAGAAACATTTGGGAAAATCACCTATCACTGCGGGTGAATTACCTATTAGCGTCAGCGATGATATTGTGCCTTTGTTACCAGAGGTAGTGTTAAAAAGGAGTATTGTTCGAGATGCGAAGCAAGTTATTCAGTGGCTGATTTATTGAAAGGGGTTAGATATTTTAGAAGTTTCTTGGGAGGACAGTAGTTTTATCATAAAACAATTTCCAGACTTTAAAGCTTGAGGACAAGCTTGTTTTCATGGGACGGCACTTGTCACGATTGTATTAAATAATATTGAATTTAAAGAAATAGTGGCTTTCTGATTTAGGCTAGAAATTGGATTAGTTAGTTAGAATCTCATATTCAACTATATAACAGTTGTAGATTGTAAAAAGGGGATCATATTTGGAAATGAAAATGAACTAGTCTCTTCCTTTCTTGTATTCTCTATCTGTTCTTCCCTTATTTCTTCTTTCTTGTTTTGCTAGTAACTGATCTTTACAAATCTAAAGTAAATTCGTAACATGTTAGTCGACACTCAACCAATTTAAAATACGGCCCAGCCCATTGGCCCATATTTGCGGCCTCGTTAGGCCCTTCAACTATGTTACCCAGTCCGAACTGTACATATTTGTGCAAACTCTGAGTCCAAAGCTGTCCCAAATGGAACGTGCTTATTTTAAAAATATCACGAGTTAAAGTCGATTGCTTTTAATATTAAGAATCAACACCACGGATTTGAGCGAGTTGAAGAGGATGTTCGAAAATTGGGGGCCAAACATTTTACTAAATGCGTCAATAGGCAGTGTATGCGTTCAAGTCTATAATAAGTTTAATGCATATATTTAAGTCTTTTTTTGAAAAAAACAATCTTTTTCGGGATGACATACATTTCAAATATTAGTTATAAAGGCCTATAATAGAATGAGGTTTTTTGAAAACTATGTTTTTTGATTATTTTTTTTGAAAAAACATGTTTTACTAAATTTTAATTTGAAAAAAAATATGATTTTGTAAACAGCGTAACCTTAAATGTAAAAAATATTCTCAATCATTTTTCAGAAGAAGTTGTATTTGTCTTTTAATTGTCGTATTTTTTCAATTAATTTTAAAAAATAGTAAAATTAAAAAATAAACTTGGAAAACATAATATGTTTTTTTACAATTTGTTTTTATAATATAGCTAAAAAGGTGTTCTATTTGTTAATTTAATTTCTTTCTTAGGATTTGACGCAATAATTTGTAAATATTAGAGAAAAATTGGGGCAACAACCTACGGGGGTTTAGTTGTTTTGCTCAAATTGTGTTTCAGAGTCAAAAGTCTAAAACATGCCTTTACTATAAATGTTATTTTTATAGCCATTTTTTTTATTTACAGAATAGAAAAGGTGTTGTTATTGTATATTCAGGGACAGTTTTATATTTAAATGCTTTATTTGCTGTAAAAATAAAAAATTTGGCTCTATAAATCTTGCACGACATTGATACAACTATATATGAGTAACACAGAAAAAAAATACTGTAGTAAATAATTTCATCAACTTGAGGCCGTGACATTAATGGTAACTTGAATAATTTAGTGATTAGAGTTTAACAAAGTACGAGCCCTGCCTACAATTGGAGTAATAATTTAACCTTAAACAACATGGATCATTTACTGCGTTTTCAAGCTTCCTTTGGATTTGACAATAATTGTTAGACCATGCATGTGTGATTACCATTTTTTCTTCCACCGATATCCACACATTTTTATTTATTACTAAATTTAAATATGTGTTCTTGTAATATGCATATGATTTTCTATCAAACAATTGCATGTGTTAAACTGCAGGCCGAGGAATTATATATAGAGCCTACTTGAACAACTGAACAAGTTGTTGCGTCAACTTTGCATTATGAAAAACCAAGTTGCGGGACTCCTAAACTTGTTTGACTCATCTTCCAAAAAGTGAGTCCATGACTCGGTTCTTGCTTTATACATGTAACTTGTTGCCTTGATGTGCTATTGAAAGTAGATGGTTGCCAACTTTACTTGCATATATTGTAAAGTTATGAACAAGTTAGCAGTTATCATTTTGTATATATGAAGGGTGCTTAATTGCCGATGCTACGCGTGACAATGATTGGGCACCCAGCTTAACAACATTTCTTGCTAATATTGGTACTTGGTATGGCAGCATAATCTTGATTTAAGAAGTTCAATTTGCACTTTCAAGATTGCAACAACTACTTGTAATAAAAAATTTTGGTTGATCTTTGTTAAATTGTTAAATTATTTTATAAAATTAAATTATACAATTAATCTCTTATTTATATGAAAATTAATTAAAGTGAAGTTGGAAGAAATATTTTTATTGTTTATCAGTTTCAAATTCTGAATTGAATTCCCTTGTACTAGCTGATAACCATCGCATAAAAAACAAATAGTATGCTTCTTAAACATAAAGTTGTAAATAAATTAAGTTTTGAAGAAACTAAAATTTTATTCAATAAAAGCTCAACTCAAATTCGAACACAAAAGATGTGCGTGTTAAGCTAACGAGCTCAGACCGAGTTATTACTGATTTGAATTTGGTCCAAGCTAGATTCCTTAAAATTCAAAAAAATACTTATATATATATATATCTTGATTTTTAATAATAATCATAGCACCACAATTTTAAAATTACAGTTCAAATATTATCTACAAATTGTTTTGGGTTAATAGATTAAATTTGCAATTTGGCTAAGTTAAAATTTATAATTAGTTAGGTCAAGTAGGTTTACACTTTTTTCTACATTATATTTAATTTACAACCTATATTTATATTTACAAACCGTATGAAATCCAAATATTTGAAAGTCAACAAATTAAATAGACCAGAAAACGTTCAGATAAAACGATAATATACCAAATCAAGCATAAATAATGTAGTCCTCATAAAATACATGTGATTCCGAATTTGAAATATTTAATATGAGAGAGAGATAAATAAATTAAAATGGAGATGGCCCATGTAGAAAAGTAAATAGGGTCAAGTGGCATGCAATGTACCCTTACCCTCCGAAAAAACCACGTGGGCTTGCTCCTCCAGTCCCAGATGCTGTCACTTTCTTTAATCTCTTTAATTACCGCCTTAATTTTTACTTTACAGTACACAATTTTTATTCAAAGTACTTGTCCGTATACCTTGCAATTTGCAAATCATTGTTAATTCCATTTCGTTTGATTTTATCACAAAGAGATGGTTTCATTTGAGTTAAAATTGGAAAGAAACAGACACTTTTAAAGTAAGTAATAGGTTATAAAAGCATTTTGAATTGTTCATTTGTTGGGATGAATATCAACGAATTCGTTCTCTTGGGTGATAGTTATGCTCGAGTTGTCATGTAGAAAAAAGATACCATGTAACAATATGGTTTCAAAATAATTCTTCACATTTAAGAAATTACTCATGTTAAGAATATTTAATCTACTTACAATTTCTTTTATTTATATCAATATTTGCTGCATTCAATACAGTTAATTTTAAAATATAAAGTACACGTTCATTGAATACAGTTGATATGTGAAATGTTGTTTAAAAAGTTGTGCTGAAAGTTGAAATGGATTATTTATTTGAAAAAAGATTAAAACTGAAATATTGTTTTCAGATGGTGGGGGTGATTAGTTATGTCATTAATGAAGTAAATGAAGCTAGTGTGCATTCAAATTAATTCGTTGATAAAATTTGTCAATTTAGGAATAATCGGTTGGAAAAATTAACATTATAAATTACAAAGAGCTGACTTGTTTCTGTTTTTTTTAAACCTTGAATTGACTCGTTTTATATGCCACTTTCAGGAATATCGGGGGTTTATACTTATAGTAGCGGGGTTTATACTTATAGTATACTTGTAGTAGCTTGTGATGGTTGTGATGTGATGCACGCCCCGATTATAATATTTATAATTTTATTATTTTATAAAAATAAATTATAAATATAATAATTATATATAATTCAGATTAATGAAATTAAAATTTTTACGTATTATATTACTGAAGGATTCAAAATTTAGATAGTTAAAATTTTAAATAATCCTCCAATAATTTTGTATGTAAATTATATTATTATTACTTTTTTTATCGTAGTTAACTCGCAGCCGCTACCCGGGGTAAACCTTATATTATCTTGTCATATTATAATTTGAATTACTAAAATTAATTTCGGAAGTATTTGATTCACTACAAAAAAGGTAAAAAATAAGTTGAGTGCGATTAGAAATTATGTTGAATAATGATTTATAGAGTTCGTAGTTATATTGAATACATCTATAATCCATGAGTTGCACAAGCTGATTATAATATTTATAATTTTATTATTTTATAAAAAATAAATTATAAAATTTAATAATTATATATTATTCAGATTAATGAAGTTAAAATATTTACGTATTATTTTGTATGTATTATATTACTAAAGGATACAAAATTTAGATAATTAAAATCTTAAAAGGTTCTCCTATAATTTTGTATGTAAATTATATTATTTTGTTATAATATAATTTAAATTACTAAAATTAATTTTGGAAGTGTTTGATTCCCTACGAAACGAAAGAGGTAATAAAGAAGTTGAGTGCGAATAGAAATTATGTTGAATAATAATTCATAGAATTTGTAATTATATTAAAATTTATCTCGTAAGGTATTAACATACTTTTTAAGAAGGCGTTAACCAACCGACCAAATAAAACCATATTTCGCTTATATTAGTATATTAGCCTATACTCCATGCGATGCATGGACTGATTGTAATATTTGTAATTTTATTATTTTGTTATTTCGTAAAACTAAATAATAAAAATAATAATTATATATTATATGTTTTCAAAAAAAATAATAATTATTATATATTATTGAAATTAATATAATTAAAATATTTATGTATTATTTATATGTATTATATATTATTGAAGAATTCAAAATTTAAATAATTAAAATTTTAAAAAGTGTTCTCTTCTTCTGCAACCTATATGGCCGGTGTAGGGCCTATACGAATGTGAGAGTCATGAATATAAGTGTATATAAATGATTTGCTATTTTTTTAATTTTTCCTTGATTTAATAAATATTTTATTATTTTATAATTTGAATTAATAAACTTAATTTTGTAAGTGTTTGATTTCCTACTAAGAAAGAAGTTGAGTGTTCTTAGATATCAAATTTGATTATAATTCATAGTAGTTATATTAGATACATGATTTATTTATTTTAAATAAATAATATTTGTTTAAACTTTTTTTTGGAAGATGTTAACATATTTTTTAGGACAGTGTTAACCAACTGACGAGACGAAACGAAACCATGTTTCGCTTATAATTGTATAGTATAGATTATAGATAGATAGTAAGATAGATAGATATTATTTTTTTAATTTTTTTGTTGATTTATTATGATATTATTATATTATAATTTGAATTACTAAAATTAATTTTGAAAGTGTTTGGTTTCTACAAAAGAAATAAGAAAGAAGTTGAGTGCAATTAGATATTAAGTTGGATATGAATTCATAGAGTTTGTAATTATATTAGATACATGATTTTTTTTTAATAAAATTATATTTATTTAAGCTTTATTTTAGAAGGTGTTAGCATACTTTTTAGGAAGGTGTTAACCAAACAACCAAATAAAATCATGTTCCGTTTATAATAATAGAGTATATATTTATTAAATATATTGTAATACTATAATTTGAGTTACTAAAATTAATTTTGAAAGTGTTTGGTTTGCTACAAAAGCTTGAGAAACAAGTTGAGTGCAATTAGATATTAAGTTGGATAAAAATTTATAAAGTTTGTAGTTATATTAATTACTTGATTTTTTAATGAAATTTTATTTGCTTAAGTTTTATTTTGGAAGGTATTAGCATACTTTTTAGAAAGGTGTTAACATACTTTTTAGAAAGGTGTTAACGAACTGAACCAAAAGAAATCATGTTTTGCTTTTAATAGTATAGTATAGATATAATGAATATATTATTACAATCGATTATTAAAAATTTGGTTTCACTCTCTTTTAATACTCGAACTTAATTTATCACATTTTTTTATTATTTAGGCCTAAAATAAATATACACAAATTTTAGGACCTAATTATATTAAAAAAATTAACACATTATTATTTAAAATGTATTGCTATTGGACTAATTATTTTACAACAATATTTTCCTAATCGGGACAAATAGATTTTTTTTTGAAATAATTTTAAGACCTAATTAAGATAAAAATATATTATTGGGTTTAGTTAATTTAAAATTTTATTATATGTATGTAATATTTATGTCAAAATTATATTCTCTATATGATTAATCAAATAAATTTAATGTGATTTGGTCTTTCAAGTATTCAATCATTTTAAAAATATTATAGTAAAGTGAAGAGATTAATGTTTAATTATTAACATGTATGAACTTCAATTTGTTAGAAATATTATTTTTAAACATAATTACCCAAATTTCTTTTTTTGTCATGTGTTACACACGCTAATATATAATAAATAGGTTTTTCTCAAATGAGAACTTTTTAAAATGAGAATTGTGAGAATTGATGATTTTTACATTTAAAATTGGTGATTATATAGAATTTAAAATTTTGATTTGCACAAAATTACCAATTTATCGAATTTGAAAATTCAATTTTTTAAAAAATAACCAATTTTAACTATAGAAATCTTCAGTTCTCGCAATTCTCATTTTAAAAAAGTTCTCATTAATACGTGATAATAGGGAACATATAAACTTAAATTATAATATATATAAATATACAATAATCATATGGGTGTTTAGGCTCAAAGTCCTAGGTCATATTTATAATACTATAATAAAACCGGGTATAATTTGTAGTTTGATTACATTTTGGGTATCCTCTTTAATCACGATTATGAGATCCAAATACTAAAAAAATACACTACACAAGGTCTCAGATTCGAATCTCGTCAATAACAAACATTTATATTATTAATTATAAAAATACATACAAGTTCTCATATTCGAATTTCGTTAACAACAAATATTTATATTATTATTTATAAAAATACATATAAGTTTTTAAGTTCAAATCTCACCAACAACAAATATTTACATTATTATTTATGAATAAGATTCCTTTAATTATATACTATTTATACTATTTGAATTTAACTTGAAATAATAAATTATAAAATTATAATTATATATGTATTATTTAGTATTTAATTATTTATATAAAATTTTAATAAAATTACATAAAATAAAAATAGAAAATATATAAATTTTAATCAAGATCGTGTGCACTGCCGTAACCTAGTATATCATAATTGGTAGATATTCAAAGGAACATATTTGTCATAGGTGGGGCACGCAAATAAGAGGTCAAGATATATGGTATATTAGACAATTTTATATTCCCAAATATGAATAAATAATGAGTATAGTCAACTAAAATTTTCCCTGCATCCCCGACAATTAAATATAAAAAACTTCCTTGGTTGAAATTCTGATATAAAGCTGCAATCTATATTGATATTTTGACTATGTGATTATTTAAGAACAATTTAATCCATATATAAGGATTTTTATTTTAAAATGTACAAATGAAATAATTTTTATTAAGTACTACTTTTAATGGAAACAAAATAATGATGCATATTTGCGAGTACATAGGTGAAACGAAATTTGGAATAGAAGTTGATAAATACAAATCAGTAGTGCATACACAAAAGTTGAATTGACTGATTATATCGGAGGTAGTTAAACATCCATTTCATCCAACATACCTATAAATATTTGAGCATTTAAGTCATCTTTAACAATTTTGCTCCAAAAATTCAATTTTAAATAATTAATTAGTTCAAACTTTAATCCAAAATTATGATCCAAAATTTACAATCTTCTATCGTATGATTCAAATTTTAATACAAATTATCTTTTACATATTATAATATATAAATATTATATTAAACTCTTTATTTTTAAATTTAGTATTTAATCATTATCGACTATTTATCTAATATTTGATAGATTATTTAAATCATAGAAAAATAATTTCATATATGAAAAATAATTAAAAAATAAGTGTTTAATTTACAAAAACACATTTATTTTATTACTTAAGATATACAATATCATTAACATTCATTAATTAATCAAAAATCAATATTAAATTTAATAAATTAAAATATACTAATAAGAAAATTATTATTTTATATTAAACTAAATTTGGATAAGCGAATAGCGTTGATCCAAATTTGGATTAATAATATTCACTAATCCAAATTTGGATCAATAATATTCACTAATCCAAATTTGAATCATCATTTTGTTAACTAAAGAAGGATTTAGGGTAATTTACCCCGTATTTAAATTTTTGGATCATCATAGATGCTGGATTAATAGTTTAAACTCTTGCTTAAGTTGTCAAGAGTCTATCATATTTAAAAGAGAAATGATATTGCCAGAGCCATTTTTTTGTTTTCAGAGCAGATAAGCTTGAAAAGACAAATCTGCCCCTACATACAATATCACAGCAAATAAAAGAATAAGGCAATGATAATTTAGTCCGTTCATGCTTCTTCTGCTCAGGAAACAAAAACATTAATATGAAAATAACATTTCCCTGTTTAAAATTCAGTGCATTTTAATTTTTAAAATCCAAAATTTAATCAAAGTTTAAAGCTATATAATTCATTGAAACTAAAAATGGAAATAGGATAAATTGTCTAATATTTGACGTTATTTTATTCGTAAAACTCATATTAACTAGCTCTATAACCCGTGCGAATCACATGCATGCTCTATTCTGAAATATTTTAAAATTTGTATACACGCTTGTTAAATAGATATGTTGTGCAAGACATGCCTGTATAATAACAAGATTAAGTCAAATTGACAACCCTAAGTAAGTTGTATTGTAATCTAAGTTTGCATTTTGTATTGTACCTCTTAAGTATGTAAAAATGTTCAAGGGCAGACTTGAGTCTTTTTCTGTAAACAGTATCAAATCTAAGAATTCTATCTGGAAGAAGAACAAGAAGATCATGCCTCAGAAGAATTATGAAAAAGCTTGGAGTTGAATAAATCTGTTTTGGGAAACATATTCTAAGTCAAGATCTCTACAAGTCACAGATTAAGTGCTATAGAGACGTCATTCGAGAACTCCAAAATGACTTATCGAGAAGTCAGGAAAGCTACTAGAGAACTCAGAGATATCGACAAGCCAAATTGAAGACATGAAGATCGGAGATATCGACAAGTCATTTCTTCATTAGACAACTCTGAGATATCGACAAGTTAAACTATCATTAGAGATCTCTGAGATATCGATAAGTCTATTAATCACTAGAGAATTCAGAGACATCGATAAGAAAAAGTGAAGACATGAAGATGAGAGATCTCGACAAGCCAAATTCTCTTATTGAGAACTCAGAGACCTCGATAAGTCAAACAACTATTGAGCTATTAGAGATCTCGATAAGCCACTTATCGAGATGTCAAGTTCTCTATTGATCAAACTGGAGATCTCGAGGTAAAACTTAAAGTACAAAGTGCAGATCAGTTCAATATCCAAGATTATCAATCAACAAACAATCCAATCAGTTGGATTGATAAGCCTACAAAAAGCAATTTGAAGAGTACAAGATCAAATGCCAAGATTAACTGGCAAAATAAAGTTACAGGCATGCAAGATTAGCAAAGATACACTAAGCCAGAAATAGAAAGATTTGGTTATCCAAAAGTAGGGTTTAGTACATGTTATTGCATGCTGTGTAATAACCAATATTTATTGTTCTATAAAGTAAACACTGGATGCTTTGTTAACTATAACAATTTAGATAAGAAATCTTGTATTCTCTCAAGGAAGAAGCTAAGCTCTTTATCAACAAAGAGTCTAGAAATTTTGTAGCAAGACATTCTTAATTTTAATATAAAATTAAGTGAGTTTTGAAAGATCTGTGTTCACTCCTATGGTAAGAGTTGAGGAATCTACAGATGGAGACA
The DNA here is from genome assembly GCF_009905375.1 of Apium graveolens. Classification (NCBI taxonomy): domain Eukaryota; kingdom Viridiplantae; phylum Streptophyta; class Magnoliopsida; order Apiales; family Apiaceae; genus Apium; species Apium graveolens. The sequence goes on from NC_133654.1 coordinate 220,449,625, forward strand.
TGGTCATTCCAACTCATTATGCTCCTAAAGATCCTTCAGAATACACTGATTGTTAGGTCACACACACTGTAGAAGGGGGTTGAATACAGTGTATACTACAATTAAATCGAATTAAGAACACAAGTATGAAACACAGAATAATCTTATTAATAAAACAATAATGCAATGAAAACGTTCTCTCTCAGTGATGAACAAATATCACGAGAGCTGGTAGGGTTACAATGAATAATATTCTCGATTAAGATAACACTTATAGTGTAAACCCCATGCTGTGTTTATATAGACACGCAGTTACAAGATAATCTTCTAATTGATAATATGATTCTGTATCCTAAAATATATCAATTAGTTATCTTTTCCTCCAAGTCTTCTATTCTTCATAGAATTCTTCTTCATGCATATCTCTTCTTATTTTAGTCTTGATCTTCTTTTCTTCCAATCAGCCGCCTTCCTTATCTGAAAGTCTTCTTAAGTCCTGATATTATCTTCTGATGAATATCTTCTGATATCTTAAGTTCTGATAACTTAAATTCTGATATCTTAAGCTCTGACTTCAGTATAAGTACTGATTTCCAGTTAAGTCCTGATTTGTCCTGTTAGTCAAGATCTGAAAACTAAACACAAATCACTATTAGACATGATATCACAAATATATCTAACAATCTCCCCCAACTTGTAAATTAGCATAATATACAAGTTCAATAGATATTTGATGATGTCAAAAATGTTAAGTACAAATGCATATAAGAATTTGACTAGATAACTACAACTCACAGTCCATGTAGCTTTTACCATCCTTAAAGTCTGATATCAGCTTTAACCTGTATATCTTTCAAAATTTAACAGTTGTAGTCTTTGAATTGGCTTCAACGTGTGATCTCTCGAATGTCAGGAGTTGTTCTGAGATAGTTCTTCAAAAGAGTTTTCTCAGCATATCCAAGTTCATTCTGCATCCTCCTTTTTGCATCTTTAAGTTCAGTTGTATCTTCTCCTGTCTGAAAGATAGCAGCCCTGAGATCATTAATCTTTGCTCTCCTTATTTCCTGATCCAGTCTGATCAGATAAGCTTTGTCAGACTCCAGATTAAATTCAACACCCTTAATACCCAAATGTAGTGATTTTGGCAGTATTAGGCTTCATCTCAACTAGTTCACCATTGTGAGCTCTGTACTCAGGATAGTATGGTCTGTCAGACTTTACAGAGTAAAGTTTCTTCTGTCTTTCAATATCAGACCTTATGTATCTGGCAGCACCATCTGTTGATATGTTCTTCACTTGAAGTAGAAATATCACATGTTGTAATTCTTTAAAGTACTTCAAACGAATAATATCCTTTCTTATCTGGAATACCCTCCCATCTGTCATGAAATATAGCATGATATCTTCTTTTAGCACAGAGTGGTAGACCATTTGTACAGACTCCAATTGATTCAATCATTCTGGAGTTGTCCCTACTCCTGGTTCAGAAAGAGATGTAGGATCTAAGGTAGAGTTGTTTACTCTTCTCTCATCAGCATTACCCAGTCCTGTTTTATCTCTAGCTTCCTTCCCTTGAAGAAATCTACCCTTAAAAACATTTGTTGAAGTCTTTATTGGTTGAGCAGATTGTTTAACTTTAGTAAACCCATGTAATAGAATTTTTGAAGGTTTAACATGAGCAATGTCAGAGGTTTCCTTTCCTTTATCTTCTGATATCAAGACAACTTGAGCTCTATCAGAGGTTGCTTGCTTCATTGTCATATCAGAACTTACTATATCTTTACTCTGAACAACTTGAGCCATGTCAGAGGTTGATTGAGAAATCTTCTTTTTCTTCAGAGTAAGACTAGTATCTTCTTCATCAATTATTTCTTCATCCATGGTTGGCAGATAGATTTTTACAGAATCATTAACTTTAGCTTTGCCCTTGAACCTTGGATCTACCTCTACTTGTGATTTGGATTTGGATTCAAATTTGGTTGCCTCAGAGTTTGTCTTCTCTTTAATCACAATGCCCTTAGGCTTTGGAGGTTTCTTTGCAGTAATAGAAGCTTTAGACTTGGATTTGACATTTTTTGCTTTAAGTCTGGATTCTTCTTCCTTCAGACTTTCAAAGTCCATTCCTGGATTGTCTTTGAGAAATTGTCTTTTTGAAATTTCTTCATCCAGCTTTCGTATCTTGGGGTCTTGATAGTAGACTGTTGTTTCCTTCCCCTTGAGCTTCAGTGTCTACATAAACTTCTGTGATTCTTGACTTTCACCTTTTATCAGAACATCAGGCTTAATCAGAACTTATTCTTCTATCAGCATCAGAACTTGATCTCTGTGTAGAAGTTCCTGCTTTACTAGATGAAGAGCCTTTGCCTTGACCATGACCTCTACCCTTTTCAGAGTTTCCCTGGTCATCATTTCCATCATCCTTTTTCTTCAGTGCTAAATCAGTAGAGCATTTGGACTTAACCACCTTCTCCCCCTTTTGGCATCATCAGGTAGTAGGAGAGAGAGAAGTAGTTCCACTGATGATTGGATTTCATTTAGTTGAACTTGTTGAGAAGCTTGATTCTTTAGTACTTCAGCAATCTGAGCTTGCTATTTCTCCTGAGCTTTCTCAATAGCCTCAACTCTGTTAAAGGCAGGCTTGAAAATCTGTTCTTATCCAGTTTAAAGTTCATGTCTTGCTGAATCAGTGTTTCTTGAATTTTGTTCACCTTGGCTTGAGTTATTGAGTGTTGACCTTGTACTCAATGCAGTAACTCTGAGCTGTTCTTTGAAGTCATCATTCACCAGCATTTCATCAGCTTTAGCCAGGTGCGCAGCAAGAATATTTGCAGTAGGAACAAAATCAACTTTGTTCCACTCCTTGATCCATTCCCTTCCTCTATTAGTTTCACTCCAAGGTACTAGTGCATCCTCTCTCACAAACTTTTTAATCAAATCAGCTTTATTAACTGTTTGTAGAGGTGCATGTCCTGAAGGACCAGCTGCATTAACATTTACATTTGTAGCAGCTTCACCAGTATTGTCAGCATTTACTTTAACAGAACTTGCAGAATCTTCAGTATCAGCATCTTGTGATAAAATAATTGTATGTGAAGCAATAGAAGATTCATCTGCATGGACATCAGCATCTAGAAGTGGAGTTGCTGGTGGAGTTTGCTGAGGAATGGTTGGAGCTTCCAAGTACAGAACCTCAGACACATTCAAGTTGTGAATATCTATTTCAGCACTTGTACCTGGATTATCAGCATGTACTGGAGAGTGAATAGGAGACACAAGAGGTGTAGGCATGTGTTCTTGAGTATTCTCTGGCTCTTGAATAGGAGATTTGTGAGCTTCAGTAAAGTCTGGTTCAATAGTGGGAAGAGATTCAATCACAATTGGGTCTTTTGAGATCAGAGATTCCTGACCTCCTTCCTCAGCTATTGCTTCCATTCCTTCTTCAGAGATTGATGATTCTACAGCCCTCCTTGCTCTTTGCTTTTTAAGTCTCTTAGCTGATGGAGAGACTCTAGGAGCTTCATCATCAGAGTTTAGCTTTCTAAGCCTTTTTAGGGGCCTAGAACTCCCAGTTTCTTGAGCTTTCTGAGAAGAGACCCTCTCAGCTACTTCAGCAATAGGTTCTGAAGGTTGAACCTGTACCTCATCATCAGACTCATCTCTTAGAATCATCTTCCTTCTCTTTTGTTGTGTCTGAGGTACAATCTTTGTCCTCTTTGCTCTTGAAGAAGAAGGCTTCACTGTAGGTGCTGATGATTGATTGGTATGCTGATGTATGTGGTTGCTGTGTTTGGGTGGTGGTTGGTTCTGATGGCTGTTGTGTGTTGGTGGGTTGGACATCAGGATATAACAATGAATAGGTTTCATAATCAGCATTTACAAGGGCTTGCTTTACTGATAAAGGAATTCTAAGGGATCTCAAAACTCCCTTCTTGTTGTCAGCAGTTAAAAGATCAGTAAAAGCCCTTTTTGCTAACCTAAAAGGTTCTATGAGTTCACTTGCTAGTTGTGGTTCATCTGATGTATAGTAATTGTAAATTAACTAACAGAACCTAGCAAAGTAAACTACATTCCTGTCCTCTTTCATTCTATCTCCTATAAAACATAACATATTCTTTGTATAATCAAAATGAGACTGGTTTAAGAGTGCATACCCAATTTGTTGTGTCAGAATATGAATGGCATCAAAATTTGAGCACTTGTTGGCAAACGTCTTCGTGGTGCAATCGAAGAAGAAGCTCCATTCTTTTCGAATATATGGGCGTTTGAGTTGACCCAACTTAGCCAAACTCTGTTCATACCTAAGATTAGCCATCATTTGCTGTAGCAATGGCTCCTCAACAACAGAACTAAATTGACAGTTTTCAGGTAGGTGTAGAGCTTTTCGAACTGTTGCCGGAGTAACAACATACTCAACCTCCTTTGCTGTAAACACGATGCTTGGAGTCCCATCCTTACCACCATCATCATAAAGTCCTGTTCGCCAGAACGTCAGAACTTGAGTTCCAGATAAATAGGATGGCTGCGTCAAAGCGAACCCAATTTCACTATGAGATAAAAAATCCTGAATAAAATGAAGTTCCGAAGGAGCTTCACTCTTAGTGAGAATGGCAACATAGTTGTTGGGGACGAACTTTGCTCCATTAAATATTATATCCTTGGGTGCCATTGAAAATGAGTGAGAATTTAGAGTGCCTGAAAGGTGTTTGATAAAATGTCTGTGTAAAAAAAATCCGTCAGTGAATTTAGAGAGAATAAGAGAAAATAGAGATAGTATTGAATACACAAGTAGATAAAAGATTTAAAATCTTTTCTTTCTTTTACTTATACACGCCACTTGACAGCAATTATTGAGAAGTGGAATAGACGTTACACCTGTCAGCCATGCAGCAGTTAAGACAAAAGTTAATGGGCACGGGAAATAAGTAATGATTACTATGCACATGCAGTTTTTCAAAAAAAAACTTTTCCCACTAAACAAATGATTATTACTGTCTTTAGCTCACTTAAACCAATATTCTGATAAAATATAACCGTTCAAGTATTGACCAAAAATAAATCAAGTAAATAAATACTGCCACGTAAGCATCGGAACTTGATTATTATCAGAATTTAAAGGTCATCAGAGTATGGCTCCTGCACTTAAAAAGTGAATGTTTATTTCTGTAATTCTTCACACAAATACTGATATGGTTTCATCAGAACTTAATCATCAGAACTTCCATCAGAACTTGTCCTCAGAATTTATGCAACTAACACTTAAACTGTTCATCTAAAAACAACATTGAACACCACAGTAATTTTCATCATTCATATGGAGTGTAAGTGTGTGCGTTAAGCTAAATATCAGATAAAGAGTAAAGTCTGATTCACTTCAGTACATCTTAGAAATAAGGCATAACTAAAAACTTTGCTCAAAATTTGTCATTAGTCTGAAGTCTACTATAGAATGAGTTCATGCATGAGTCCATCTCAACTGTTTTGTGCTCATTTTATGCATCTGATTCACTTCAGTACATCTTAGAAATAAGGCATAACTTAAAACTTTGCTTAAAATTTGTCATTAGTCTGAAGTCTACTATAGAATGAGACTGCTTATCAGAATTTATGCTATTATCAGAGTATTTCTCCAGTAATCAGAGAATGTGAAAGTCACCAAGAAAATTTTATTTTGCTTTTCTAATGCATATTACTTAATACCAGCAATGCACTTGGGTCTTCCCTTCCACATACATTTTTCTCTAGATCTCAAAGGAGTACCTGATATTTATTTCTTTCTCTTTTCTTTTTCTTTTGATAAGTGAGGCTTATCAGCACTTAGTACATCCATAAGATTTACCAACATCAGAACTTAACAGATAAGAAGCACTATTCTAGTTTTTGACTTAGTAATAAGATACACAAAGTAAACCTAACCAAGCTCAATATCAGAATTTGCTTGTGTTAAAAGATTTCCACGTAAATAATTACTTCAAATATGGGATCATTAGTATATTAGAGACTACTAGGTCAGCATCTAGCACAGTCATCCTCAATGGATTGAATAGTCACAGAAACATTCATATCACTATCATAGTTTAGAAATTCACATCAAATAACAATCAACACTTAAGTAAATTTCAATTTAAGCACAGATTTCATAAGGATAGTAATATCTGTAAATACTGATCATAAAGTCTGATGTATCAGAACATAAACTAAGCAGATTTAGAGAAAGAACCTGAAACCATTCCAAGTTCTTGTAAAAGTAGCTTCACATAGTGGTTTTGTGAAGATATCTGCTAGTTGTTGATCTGTTGGAACAAAATGCAATTCCACTGTACCTTCCATCACATGTTCCCTTATGAAGTGGTACCTAATGCTGATGTGCTTTGTCATTGAGTGTGGAACTGGATTACCTGTCATAGCAATAGCACTTTGATTATCACAGTAAATAGGGATTTTAGAAAATTCTAACCCATAATCCAGTAACTGATTCTTCATCCAAAGAATCTGTGCACAACAGCTTCCTACAGCAATGTACTCTGCCTCTGCAGTTGATGTGGAAACTGACTTTTGTTTCTTGCTAAACCAAGAAACTAATCTACCTCCAAGAAATTGGCAGCTTCCACTTGTGCTTTTCCTGTCAATTTTGCACCCTGCAAAATCTGCATCTGAGTAACCTATTAGCTTAAAGTCTGATTCCCTAGGATACCACAATCCCAGATCAGCTGCACCCTTAAGGTACTTAAAAATTCTTTTCACAGCTATTAAGTGAGGCTCTCTTGGATCTGCTTGAAATCTTGCACAAAGACAGGTAGCATACATAATATCAGGTCTACTTGCAGTTAGATAGAGTAGTGAGCCGATCATACCTCTGTAATCAGTAATATCTACTGATGTACCAGTATCCTTATCCAATTTTGTTGCAGTGGCCATAGGAGTGGATGCACTTGAACAGTCTTGCATTCTAAATTTCTTCAACAAATTTCTGGTGTACTTAAATTAACAAGTAAAAGTTCCTTCTTCATTCTGCTTGACTTGAAGGCCCAGAAAATAGCTAAGTTCTCCCATCATACTCATTTGATATCTTGACTGCATTAGCTTGGAAAACCTTTTACAAAGTCTGTCATTTGTAGAACCAAAAATGATATCATCAACATATATCTGCACCAAAAGTAAGTCCTTTCCATGGTTGAGATAGAATAAAGTTTTGTCAATAGTCCCTCTTTTAAATCCACTTTCCAGAAAAAATTGAGCTAATGTCTCATACCATGCTCTTGGAGCTTGCTTAAGGCCATAAAGTGCTTTATCAAGTCTGTAGACATGATGAAGAAATTTTGAATCTACAAAACCTGGAGGTTGTTCAACATATACTTCTTCTTCCAATTCTCCATTAAGAAAAGCACTTCTTACATCCATTTGAAAGACTGTAAACTTTTTGTGAGCAGCATAATCCAAAAATATCCTTATGGCTTCCAATCTAGCAACTGGTGTAAATGTTTCATCATAATCAATTCCCTCATGTTGAGAGTATCCTTTTGCAACCAGCCTTGCTTTATTTCTTGTAATTATGCCATCACTGTCAGTTTTATTTCTGAACACCCATTTTGTACCAATAAATGATCTGTTCTTTGGTCTTGGCACTAGGGTCCATACTTTATTTCTTTCAAATTCATTTAACTCTTCCTGCATTGCTTGCACCCAATCAGCATCTTGAAGAGATTCTTCCACTTTCTTTGGTTCAGACTGAGAAAGAAAAGAATGATAGAGACATTCATTTGATGTTGCTATTCTAGTTCTAATACCTGCTTCAGGATCTCCAATAATCAAGTCAGGTGTATGTGCTTTAGTCCACTTCCTTGCAGATGGAAGGTTATCTCTAAAACTGGATGCTCCCCCATGATCCATGATGTCTCCATCAACATTTTCTGATGCTCCCCCTGAAATTATGTTCTCTGAGTTGGATTCTTCAGAATTTGAGTTTCCAAAATTATTAGAACTTGGCCCATCAGAACTTGATGAATCAGAATTTGAGTTTCCAGAACTATTAGAACTTGGCCCATCAGAACTTGATGAATCAGAACTTGAAGTGCATGTTCTAGGTTCTGATGCTTCTTGAGATGTGGTTGGATCTTCAATATGCTCCCCCTGCATAGGTGCATTTTCCTTTGGCGTAGTCACCACAGTTTCAATAACATGAGAGTTTAACCCACCAGAGTTTGCAGTATCAGGATTTAGACTATCAGAATTTACAGAATCAGAATTTAAAACTTCATTCTCAAATCTCAGCTGATCATGATCATTGAAATCTTCAAGTCCATTAATTTTCTTATCATCAAACGAGACATTGATAGATTCCATGATAACCCTTGTTCTTAAATTGTAGACTCTGAAGGCTTTTGTGGAAACTGGATATCCAACAAAAATTCCTTCATCAGTTTTTAGATCAAATTTGGATAGCTGTTCAGGATGAGTCTTAAGAACAAAACACTTGCATCCAAATACATGAAAGTACTTCAGATTTGGCTTCTTTTTCTTCACCATCTCATATGGTGTCTTTCCATGCTTGTTGATAAGTGTTGCATTTGGAGTAAAACAAGCAGTCTGCACAGCTTCAACCCAAAAGTAGGTTGGTAACTTTGCTTCATCAAGCATAGTTCGTGCAGCTTCAATAAGAGTTCTATTCTTTCTTTCAACAACTCCATTTTGCTGTGGAGTTCCAGGAGCAGAGAATTCCTGCTTTATTCCATGGTCTTTGCAGAACTCTTCCATAATCATATTCTTGAACTCAATGCCATTATCACATCTTATGATTTTCACAGAGTCTTTGACCAATTTATCCAGTTGTTTGACATGATCAATCAAGATAGATGCAGTTTCACTTTTTGTGTGCAAGAAATACACCCATGTGTATCTGGTAAACTCATCTACTATGACCATATCATATTTCTTCTTTGCAATAGACATGACATTCACTGTACCAAATATATCAACATGTAGTAGGTGATAAGGCTCAAGAATTGAAGATTCAATCTTGCTCTTGAATGAAGATTTTCTTTGTTTTGACTTTTGACATGAATCACAAAGGCCATCAGGAGCAAATACTGATTTTGGCAGTCCTCTCACAAGATCTTTCTTGACTAGTTCATTTATATTGTTGAAATTTAAATGAGAGAGTTTCTTGTGCCTATCCCAGCTTTCTTCAATTGATGCTCTGCTTAACAGATAGATTGCAGAACCATCAGAACTTGTTTAAAGTTTGGCTTCATAAATGTTACCATGCTTGTATCCCTTTAGAACAACTTTGCCTGTAGATTTGCTTACAACTTCACAGTGTTCTTCAAAGAAATCCACATGATAACCTCTGTCAGAGATTTGACTAACACTCAGCAGATTGTGTTTAAATCCTGAGACTAGAGCTACTTTTTCAATGATGACATTCCCAAGATTGATATTGCCATATCCCAGCATTTTTCCCATGTTGCCATCTCCATAAGAAACTCCTGGGCCAACTTTCTCCACAAAGTCTGATAGTAGGGCTTTATTTCCAGTCATATGTCCTGAACATCCACTATCAAGAACTAAGATGTTCTTCCTGTTGCCCTGCAATCACAAAGACCACTAATGATTAGTTTTAAGGAACCAGACTTGCTTGGATCCTTTGGCCTTATTAAGTTTGTTAACATTTGCAGCGGATTTAACATCAGAGTTTATGTCAACATTTTTCTTATCAGAATTTACAGTATCAGACTTTGCATCAGAACTTACACTAGAAGGAACAATGCTAACTTTCTTTAAAGAAGGTTATATTTGATAATAATCATAGTACAAACTATGATATTCCTTACAAGTATAAATGGAATTCCATGAACTACCACAATGAAAATAAGGATTTTGTGGCTTAAACCTAACAGACTCACTCTTAACTCCTGACTTAGAAGGTAAGGAGTTTATATTCCGATTCTTCCTGCAAAAAGAAGCCAGATGGTTAGAATTTCCACAGTTATAGCATTTCTTTCTAGGAGCATTAGGAAAAGGCATATAATTATTGCTTTTATTCACACCTTCCTTTCCATTCCTATTTTTTCTAGGTGGTTTTACCTTGTCTACATTCTTAATCTCTTTCATCTTATACCTAAACTGCTTCTATGTCATTAAGCCTATGTTAACTTCAGCTGGTTTATCCTGTTTTAATTTGTCAGAAGTTGACTCTGCCTTAACTTCTGTATCAATATCTTTCATCTTTTCAGAATCAGACTTTACAGTTTTAGCTACAAACTTAACAGGATTTACCTTTGGCTTAGTAGTCTGTTTAACAATAATTGGCTTAATTTGTTCAGTTCCTGTTTCACTTTTATCATTTCCATAACTTAAGCCCTCTTTCCAGTTTCCAATACTTAGTAAATTCTGAGTTGTTCTGCCAGAGTTAGTCCAAATTCTGATAATCTCTCTTTCCTTTTCTAGCTCAGTTTTTAGAGATTGATTCAATTTTAACACTTCATCTCTAACATAAAAAGCATTATCTCTTTCTTTCTGAGTTTGATGGAACAAAATTAACTCCTTTTCTAAATAGTCATTCCTTTTCTTAAAAGCCAGATTTTCAGAAGTTAACCTATCACATGTTAAAGTCTGATCTCTATAGCTAATGCATATGGTTTTAAGATAAGATCTCAACTCAGTAATATCATCAGTATGAAAAGCATAAGTTGTTTGAGGTACCTTTAACTCAGCAGCTTCAGAACTGCTATCAGCATTTGCCATCAAGGCATAGTTCACCTCATTTTCAGAATCTAAAGTGTCTGTCCAGCTTTTCTTCTTTGTGACAAGTGCCTTGCCTTTGTCACTTTTTCTTTCTTTCTTACAATCAGGAGATATGTGGCCTTTCTCCCCACAATTGTAGCATTTAACATTGGAGTAATCTCCTCTGTCAGACTTTCCTGCTTTGCCTTCAGATTTTCTGAATCCCTTCTTATCAGAACTTCCACTTTTCCTGGAAAACTTCTTTCCCCTTCTGAATTTCCTGTAGGCTATCTTTGTGATACCCTTTACCATAAGAGCACACAATTTCATCATCTCTTCATCATCATCCATCTCAGATAGACTTTCAGTTTCTGAATCCTCATCATTATCAGAACTTGATGACTCAGTATCAGACTTTGTGATGAGAGCCTTTCCTTTGCCTTTTTTTGAGACAACCACTTTGGGGGATTCCTCCTCAGCCTTAAGAGCAATTGTTCTTGACTTTCTCTCATGCCTCTTGCTTCTTTGATCCATCTCAAGTTCATGAGTTTTGAGCATACCATAAATTTCATCCAGAGTAGTTTCATCAAGAGCATAGTTGTCTCTTATAGTAGTTGCCTTCAAATCCCAACTTTCAGGAAGAGCTAAAAGGAATTTAAGATTAGTATCTTCAAGATCATATTCCTTATCGACCAGTGACAGATCATTCAAGAGTTCGATAAATCTGTCATATAAACCAGTTAATGACTCATCAGGTTTTGAGTCAAAGTGCTCATACTCTTGAGTGAGTATAATCCTCCTGTTCTTTTTAATTGCATCAGTTCCCTGGCACCTTGTTTCCAAGGCATCCCATATCTCCTTTGCAGTCTTGCAGTTAATTACCTTGTTTGACATGACATTATCAATGGCACTATGCAGCAAATGCCTTACCTTTGCATCCTTGGCAATATATGAGATATCTTCAGCTGTATATTCACTTTTCTCCTTTGGTACGGTCTTTGCTGGCTGATCTGTAACTACAACAGAGAGCTTGGTTGGCTTATGTGGTCCTTCTTTAATTCTGTCAAGGTGTTTTGGATCTGTAGCTCCCAGAAACATAGTCATCCTCACTTTCCATATGGGATACTCAGAAGGTCTCAGTATGGGAACCCTAATAGTCTCATATCGATTATGAATTTGAGTCTTTGGAGTTTCTTCAGTTTTGATGGGCTTGGTTGGAGTTTGTTCTTCTTCAGACATGATTGTTTTGGATCTTTACTGTATATGTGTTAACAGATTGGCTCTGATACCACTTGTTAGGTCACACATACTGTAGAAGGGGGTTGAATACAATGTATACTACAATCAAATTGAATTAAGAACACAAGTATGAAACACAGAATAATCTTATTAATAAAACAGTATTGCAATGAAACTGTTCTCTCTCAGTGATGAACAAATATCACGATAGCTTCTAGGGTTACAATGAATAATAATCTCGATTAAGATAACACTTATAGTGTAAACCCAATGATGTGTTTATATAGACACACAGTTACAAGATAATCTTCTAATTGATATCGAATATAATTCTGTATCCTAAAATATATCAAATAGTTATCTTTTCCTCTAAGTCTTCTATTCTTCGTAGAATTCTTCTCCATGCATATCTCTTCTTGTTTTAGTCTTGATCTTCTTTCCTTCCAATCAGCCGCCTTCCTTATCTGAAAGTCTTCTTAAGTCCTGATATTATCTTCTGATGAATATCTTCTAATAACTTAAGTTCTGATATCTTAAGCTCTGACTTCAGTATAAGTACTGATTTCCAGTTAAGTCCTGATTTGTCCTATTAGTCAAGATCTGAAAACTAAACCTAAATCACTATTAGACATGACATCACAAATATATCTAACACTGATCCTGAGAAAGAAAAAGTCTCCCTAGATATTGGATTACAGTTAATCTTGATTGAGTCACTTGATAATGTAATGTAAAATAATATTGTTAACTATGATACTGCGAAACAGATCTGGGAGAAGATATAGATACTTTGTGAAGGAACAGAGGAAGTTAGGTCAAATCAAAGAAGGATACTGATTTCACAGTATGAGGGTTTCATGGCTAAGTCAAAGGAAAGCATTAATGATGTGTTTGAAAGATTTAACAAGCTGATTAATAACTTGCAGTGGCATGATAAATATTATGAAGCTGAAGAAGTGAATCTGAAGTTTTTGCTCACACTCCCTAACCATTTGGAACTGAAAATTTCAGCAATCATAGAAGGGAGAGACTTGAGCAGATTGCCCTCGGAAGTTCTATATGAAATTTAAAAAATATATGAATTAGAAATGATTCAAAGGAAATCATTAAGAGCTGGTCAAGGGCATGTTGTGGATGGTTCAAGTGATCTTATTGTTAATGAAAGCCAGATCTCTACTGATGAGCCAAAATTCCAGACTCCAAGTGTCTCAACTAGTGAGCAAAGAACCAATGATTCACAGGAACAAGTCATACTGGAATTGGAAGAAGATGAGTTCTATGCCTTGGATGAACTTGATGAGCTAGATTAGTCGATGGCCTATCTGGAAAGAAAGTTCTCTAACATAAGAGTAAAGAAGCCAAGATTCTTCAAGGGAAAAGGACAATCATTCAACAAAGACAACAGCTGGAAAGAAAAAAAGAAGTACACATCTGATAACAAAAATGGCTACAAAACTGGATCTGTTGAGAGATCAAAGATAAGATGCTATAACTGTGATGAGCTAGGCCATTTTGCTACAAAATGCAGAAAACCCAAGAAAGCAAAGAAAGGCAAAACTTATCTTGAACTGGAAGCAAAGTATGAAGCTCTTCTGAAGAAACAACAAAGCAAAGCCTATATTGCAGAGGGAAAGAGTTGGGATGATTCTGATAATGATGAAGATGAGGAAGTTGGCAATTATGCATTTATGGCCTTTGAGCAAGGAGAGTCATCCTCATAAAAAACACAGGTGCCAACTCTTACCACCATTGATTTAAATGTGAGTCAATATAAGGAAACTGTTGAAAAGATGAGCACAAAAATGTTTCACATTCATACAAGTATGGTTGCTGATAATGAAGAAGTTAGCAGACTGACAAAGATAAATGAGAAGCTTGAAAATGAGAAACAAGAAACTGAGTTGTTGCTGGTAGAGCTTAAAGCTGTGAAACAAGAAAATGCATATCTGAAGAACAAGCTCAAGTGTGTAAATGAAATTGAAGGAGTGTTAAGGGAGAAGTTAGAAAAGAATGAAATCAAGTTGAAATCTTTCAGGAATGCATCTGAGTTGGTTGGACAATATCATGAGAAGAACAAGCCATGTGCTAATATTGCTATTGGTCTTGATTATGATGCCTTGAACAACCAGAAGAAAGCTATAGGTGAAAAAGGAAAAGAAAATGAAAATGAAGATGTTCCATCTATGCTTAAAAAGGTTGTTTCACCTATGTTCAAAGCATGTAAAGTGAATTTCAGTGAAGAGGAGTTGATCATAAAGCAAGAAATTGCTGATGAAGACAATGAGAAGAATAATGCAGAAATAACTCCAACTTTTAAAGATGAAAAGAAGCCCATGGTCAACTAAGATTCCAAGACACCTGTCAAGAAAGTGAAAACTGTAGATGCAAGAAAGAAGAAGAAGAATAGAAATGGGAAAATTGGGATAAGCAAAAGCAACAATTTTGCTTATGTTGCAGATGCTCCAAGGAAGAAATGTGAAAAGTGTGGCTCTGTGAATCACCTAACTTACCTTTGTAAAAAGGTTGTTAGCAAGCCAGTTGAAGGAGCCTGCAAGTATAATGAAGCCAAGGCAAATGATCCTTATTCTTTTTGTGATAAATTTGACTGCATTCCCTGTAACTTAAAAGTAATGAAAAGCTGTAACAAGCTGAGAGTAGATCTCAAAGATGTTAGTATTAGATTTATAGCTGCAAGGGAAAATGCACAAACATCTATGAATGATATTCTTTCTGAGACTTCTAACTCTACTTCTGCTAAATCACTTAACAAAAAGAAAGTACCCAACACTGCTTGGATTGCTAAACACACTTAAATTCATTGCGTGCAGGGCAAAATGAAGAAGGTCATATGGATCATAGATAGTGGATGCTCCAGGCATATGACAGGTGATAAGACCCTGCTATCATAATTTGAGGAGAAGGCTGACCCTTTTGGTGACCTTTGGAGACAACAACAAAGGATTCACAATGGGATATGGCAAGATTGTTACTGGAAATATTGTCATTGATGATGTAGCATTGGTAGCTGGTCTTGAAGTAAATCTTCTCAGTGTTAGCCAGTTTACAGACAAAGGTTTTAAAGTTCTAATTGACAAAGAAGAATGTACCTTCATCAGCAAGAAAACCAATATAGTTGCTATGAAAGGAGCAAGGAAAAGAAGCTTGTTTGTTGCAGACTTGGACTCAACAAATGAGGATGAAATTTGTTGATTCTACACCAAGGCATCCATAGAGCAAAATAAGTTATGGCATAAGAAACTCTCACATCTAAACTACAAGGCAATCAACACTCTGGTCAAGAAAAAGCTGGTGAGAGACATGCCAAAATTAGAGTTTGCTCAAATTGAAGTCTGTGAAGCCTATCAGAAAGGAAAAATAAAAAGATCAAGTCACAAGTCAAAAATTATAAATTCCATAAGTGCACCATTGCAACTTATTCATATGAACTTTTTTGGGCCAGTGAATGTCTTATCAATTTCAAGAAACAAATATACACTTGTGATGGTAGATGATTTCTCAAGATATACTTGGTTATAATTTATGCACTCTAAATATGAGACTCTACACATCATAATTGACCAAATAAAGGAGATAGAAAAACAGGCTGAAGATCAAAACTGTGTAAAGAGATTGGGAAGTGATAATGAGACAGAATTTAGAAATGCAACATTGAGTGAATTCTGCAAAAACAAAGGCATTGTTCAAGAATTATCTGCTGCTAGAAAGCCTCAACAAAATGGGGTAGTTGAGAGAATAAACAGAATATTAGTAGAAGCTACAAGAACAATGCTGCAATATGCCAACTAGTTTTTGGGAAGAAGCTGTAAATACTGCATGCTACACTCAAAACATATATCTCATTAACAAAGCTCATGGAAAATCACCTTACTCATTCATGTCTAAGAGAAAGCCTAATTTAAAGCATCTTCATGTGTTTGGAAGCAAGTGTTACATTTTAAAAGACAACTCTGAATATGTGGGAAAATTTGATTCAAAGGTTTTTGAAGCAATTTTTTTGGGATATTCATTGGAGAGAACTGCCTACAAGGTCTATGTAATTGATCAAAAGAAAATAATGGAGAGCACATATGTGACTTTTGATGATAACAAGTGTCCATGCTTGGAATGCCTTGACGATAATGAAGCTGAAGCCCTTGCATTTGAAAATCTCAACATTAATAGTGACTCTGATGAAGAGGCTGAAGTCAATGTAGAACAAATGATGAATGAAGAGACTATTAAACAAGAAAATAATGGAAATAGAAGCTCATCTCATACACCTGAATTTGATAACGCAAACTCAGGGGGAGAAAGAGAAGAAGGATCTACTAGTCATACCAATAATGAAGAAAATGATGAAGGCACTAGTCAACAAACTCACACCATAAAATGGGATATGAGTCACAGTTGTGTAGCCCTCCAAACCCGGGTCAGAAGTTTGGGGTCCACACACACACACTATTTATAACCTGCTTATAACAATAATAAAGATAATAATAATATGCAGTGACCCTACTTACCAACTACCACAGACCGCAACAGGTTAAAGTATGCACAAAAGCCAAACACACTTACTTATATTACAAACATTCGAATCCCAACTATTCTAACTCAGAACTGAGTAATTAACAATATTACAAATTTTACAAACTTAAATTATTCCAAAAGAATCCTACTAGCTCAACTCGATCAACCAGAACCCCTAGCTCTCGCGCTGGACTGGGGATCCTCGGTACCAACCGGTTCCTTCTTAATTGGAAAAGAACATAAACAATATCGCACAAATGAGCTAACTAGCTCAGCAAGTCACAATGACAAAACTGAGAATAATGATCATCAGGTGAATATGGTTATGATATCAAGTGTACAATAGATTATGATTTAGTATTGGATATTATATTTTCATTTTAAAAACCAAGGTTAGGTTGCTGATCAGTCACGCACTGTTAGGGCGAAAACATGCACTAATATTCACGCAAGTATACGCGTTCGCAAGTAATATAGAATACTTTCTAGTTCGTTCCCTCAGAGACTCAGACTAGGTTATTGTCTAATTAAGCTCACTCACCAATGTATGATTGCTTCTCAATGTTAAGATAATAACACTTAAAATTGTTGATTAAATATTAACTATAATTACTACTTAATTAACCACTTAACTAACACTTCAATTTATCAATAATAAAACACTCATGAGATCACAACTTCATTATTACTTCCTTCTATAGCCATTGTTATTACCTTTAGCATGTGACAGTGATGATATTAATCGAATAACACGGAACTGATAAAAACCAACTTTCATTGTACTAATACCATTCTACCAAACATCCACAATTAAGATAGAAGTTGAATAGTCATCAATTATGTTGAGTTCCTATATGTCTACAGAAATTGACAACACAACGATTTAAGCACAAGTTATTCCTTTTGATTACATAGGGCAAATAAAACTGTTAGAGTTACCCACTAATCATGCACAATGTACATGAACCTATGCTAGCATGGCAAGTTCTAAATCTCAAGATCCACCGTCGCTTCACAAGAGATTAACACCCTATCTTATATGTTCGTGACGTACATAAGACGAATACGCACAACCAATACTAGATATCATGCAATCATCACACACTAAAGTATTAAACAATTAACTAAAGAATTCCATAATAAATCCGTTGCAACCCCATGATCACGATTAGCCCATAATAGAACTTATCGCCATCATGTGTTTATATGAAATCATGATAAACAAACACAAGAAAATAATAACTAAACTAATTATATTAAAACAGAGTACGTCACAAGAGTAAATAAGTCAAAGCAAGAAAACTAGCATCCAACGTTACAACGAAACAAGAACCACAAGAATATATGCTTCCTCTTCGCTGCAGTGTGCTAAATCGGTCTTCTTCCTTATCTCCTTCGCTTCTTGCGCAAAACACAATCTAAAACATAATCTCCTTCTTTCTCTCCGTGAAAACGTCTCAAATCTACTTATATAATAGTCCCATAAAACTCAGATTACATAGAAGTTGGAAAGCAAACAGAAGTAGAAGTCTAAAATAATTTATCCTTTTCCCCGACCCTGCGCGGCCGCTCAGCATTTCTGCGCGGGCGCGCAAGGCTGCTGCGCGGCCGCTCAGCATTGCTGCGCGGGCGTGCAGGACCCTACTGGAAAAAATCCAGGTTTGCTCCGTTTCTTCGCCGTAATCTGCCCGTTCTTTTCCTCTCGCAATGGTGAACACATGCCAAGGCTTATTCTTGATGATTCCTCCTCCGAAATGCAACTAATACCCTGAAATGCATAAACACTAGAAAAACGCATCAAATACACAAAATACTTGATTTCAAGACACCAATTTAAGCCATTTTAAGACGTTCTAAGTGGTATAAAATGCCACTTATCACACCCCCAAACTTAAATCGATGCTTGTCCTCAAGCGTCACAGACTCGAAACAAATAAAAATATGCATGAATGCAATCTATATGAAAATGCAACGATCCCCCTTACTACAATTAACCAACCAAATTGTCACGTCTCAACGAATGCAGTTAGACAACTAAAGATCAATAAACTCATGCAAACGGACATACAACCAGAAACGTGGTGCGTGCAAATGCTTAACAGATATGCTTCAGAACTAGACCAATTACTATGACTAGACTATCTTCAAGGCAATCCTACGATTATACAAAGAATAAAAATTCTAGGCACAAAGTGATATACAACACTACAAGAACTCTGGAGCTTACTACGGAATTGTGCTTTTTATTCACAACTCAAATGCTTATTTGACCGTGCAATGAGTGAGGTCCACAAAAGACTTATACACTGGTATCCATGTAACGAGCGTTAGGTTAGCGAATCCCAGACTCTAAAAGCCTTAGGTCACTAGGCACAAAGTCCCCTAAGAACTTAATAACTCGAATACCAAAGAGCCCACTCTTGATCAATTATGCAAAATTTTTTTTTTTTTTTCTGAGCAAGTGCGTTTCGCTCCATCTTGCTCAACCCTAGACTATTCGCATAACATGCGAGCCGGCTACTAGCCATTTGACGCCTAGCCACAACTAGCAACAAATTCCATTTTTACTCCATTTTTTTTTCATGCCTTTACCACTAAGAACCTATTATCAAATTCTAAGCATAATAAATAGATTATCCTCGAAAATAATCAGATCATAACAACAATCTAGCCCTTAAGCATTCTCTAAGACTTAGTGAAAATACAAGTGCTTCTAGCATGCATATCAACCTACACAACTTAATATCACTTTAATGCTATCACTACACTCGCATCAATATCACAATTCAGTCGATAAATCATTGCAAAAGGGATCATGGTATATGCATGAGCTATATGATATGACAAACAAATAAAGCTATATAAAAAAAAACTATATGGTAAAAATTATGCAACTATATGAACTAACTATCATGAATATGCAGCTATATGACACACACAAAATATTCCTTAACTACCACCCCCAAACTTAAAATCTTCACTGTCCCCAGTGAAGGTAGTAGAAAGGAACACAGGTTATACCTACTCGGAGTTATCATCATCATCACCCTCAGTGGGTGGAGTATCAGGCGGCGGGTATGCAGAGTCCTCACCAAAAACTGGCCACTGGATATCAGCTCCAAGGCCTCGAAAAGCAGTCCCTAATGCAAGAGTAAGCTCCTGAGCAAACCTGCTCTGCGTCTCATACATGGCATCCATCCACCGTGAAAGCCTCCTATACTGGGCATCACCCATCCCAGCACCCTCCTGAGCTCTCGAAGAACCAGCCTCACCACGCCCTGGCCTAGCCATAGTAGCAACTCATGCTGGACGTCCTCCTGGAAGACGATAACCCAGCCCATGCTCCTCAGGCTCACCACCGGTCCACTCCTGCATCCCATTCAGAGTGCCAGAATCTATCGGAGCTGCTGGCAACTGCAACTGCTCATGAGCCGGCCAGTTCACTCTTACTGCTCGGCATAGCTTCGTAACCGTGGATGCATAAGGGATGTTCATATGCTTTGCTCCCCTCAAAAACTTCAGAATTCCTTGGTAGATAAACTCACCAAGGTCCACATAGTATTCCTCATTCAGAATTCCCCACAACAACTGTGCTCTCTCAACTGTGACCTCGTGTGCATGTGAAGAAGACAAAATATTAGCACATATAAATGCATTCCATGCACGGGCATACCTGTTCATGGCGATCGCCGGAAAGTGACGATACTCATTATTGGCTAGACTGCGGTTCCAAACTGTGCCCGGTCGACAGAGAGTCGCACAAATCAAATCCAAGTCAAAATCCTCAGCAGTCTTTTCATTCCAGTTCTCCTCCTCGGGCTTCCTCTCTCGCTGTCCAATCACACGGCGAATCGCCACAGGATGATAATCAACCGTCAGCCCACGAACTACAGAAAATCCATTCTTTTCAGCCTTCGCGTTCGCGTAGAACTCGCGAACAACACTCATCGGTACTGCTTCGGGTGACTCACAAAAAGCTATCCACCCCTTCTTTGCAATCATGGGCAACAACTCACCATCCCTCCCTGATGGTAAAAACCCCCTCTCTTTCAGAATCGGCTTCCCCAACAGCCTAGTGTACTCCTCCTCCGTAGCTCTGTCAGTTAACCGAGGCCTTGCAGCAGTACCCCTTGATGAATCAGCAGTAGGAACTGTGCTGCTGCTGTCAATAGTGTGTGCTCTCTTGGGTGCCATTGATTTGTGAATAAAAGTGTGTAAGAACTGATTTTTGATGTTTATGAGAGGGTTTAAGTGTAGGAAGTTTGTGGGAGATATGTAGGATAGGTGTATGTATATATAGGGTGTGGAGTAGGTTAAATTAGATTAGGAGTGGGGTTGAGGGATAAAATCATGGGGTAATGGGAAAAGAATTCGTGGGTTTATGTTCTGTGATGGGTTTTTTGTGTTTTTGTTTTTTTTTGTTTTTTTTTTTCTGAACTGCAAAAAATTTTCTGGAACTCGACCCCTGCGCGGCCGCTCAGCATTTCTGCGCGGGGCGCGCAGCAAGCTGCGCGGCCGCTCAGCATAGCTGCGCGGGCGCGCAGAGGGTCTCTGGAATTTTTTTTTTCAGCCCCTATTTTCTGATTTTTTTGTGTTTTTGGATAGGTTATTAACTTCTAAGGGTTCCTGTAACAACAATTCATGGGTTGCCTCCCACGCAACGCTTATTTTTCGTCATTAGCTTGACATTCCGTACCTTTCTCAAGTAGTCAACAAAATGGCACTAACCACCTCTCGGTTTGCCATGTCCCCGTAGTAGTGCTTCAACCGTTGACCGTTAACTTTGAATGCTTGGTCCGAATCATTCTCAAAAATTTCCACCGCTCCATGTGGAAACACAATTTTGACAATAAAAGGTCCAGACCACCTTGATTTCAACTTCCCAGGAAAAAGTCGGAGCCGAGAGTTGAATAAAAGAACTTGTTGCCCTGGCACAAATAACTTAGGATGTAGCTTCCTATCGTGCCACCTCTTCACCTTTTCCTTATACATTTTGTTATTCTCGTACGCTTGCAGTCGAAATTCATCAAGTTCATTAAGCTAAGCATTCTTTTCTTACCAGCTGCATCTAAATCCAGGTTCAATTTCTTCAATGCCCAGTAGGCCTTATGCTCAAGCTCCGCCGGTAGATGACATCCCTTACCGTACACCAACTGAAACGGTGACATCCCAAGTGGAGTTTTGTATGCTGTTCTGTAAGCCCAAACAGCTTCATCGAGCTTTAAAGACCAATCCTTCCTTGACGGACAAACAACCTTCTCTAGAATGCGCTTTATCTCTCTGTTAGACACTTCTGCTTGACCATTTGTTTGCGGATGATAGGCAGTAGCTACTCGATGATTCACATTATAACGCTGCATCATAGAAGTGAACTTACGGTTGCAAAAATGCGATCCTTCATCACTTATGATTACCCGAGGCGTTCCAAACCTTGTGAAAATTTGCTTATGAAGAAAATTTAGTACTACCTTTGCATCATTTATCGGTAAAGCTTTAACTTCGACCCATTTTGAGACATAATCGACTGCCAGCAAGATGTACTAATTATTGCAAGACGAGATAAAAGGCCCCATGAAATCGATTCCCCATACATCAAAGACCTCGACTTCAAGCATCACATTTAATGGCATCTCATCCTTCCTTGACAAATTTCCCACTCTTTGGCAACGATCACACCTTAAAACAAACTGATGAGCATCTTTGAACAAAGTAGGCCAGAAAAAACCTGCTTGCAGAATACGAGCTGCCGTCTTCTCACCTCCATAGTGTCCACCATAAACCGTGGAATGGCAGTCTCGTAATATCCCCTCCGTCTCACAGAACGGGATACATCTCCTGATGATCTGATCAGCTCCCTGTCTAAACAAATATGGTTCATCCCAAATATACCACTTCACCTCATGCAGAAACTTCTTCTTTTGAGCGGATGTCAAATTAAGCGGAATTATGTTGCTGACAAGATAGTTTACAATATCTGCAAACCATGGTTCTTCATCCTGAATTGCAAACAACTGCTCATCCGGAAAAGATTCATTGATTAACGTCCTATCTTGTGAAGTAGAATCGGGATTCTCCAACCTAGAGAGATGGTCAGCTACTTGATTCTCGGTACCTTTTCTATCTTTGATCTCTAACTCAAATTCCTGAAGTAAAAGCACCCAACGAATGAGTCTCGATTTCGAATCCTTCTTAGAAACCAGATAGTGAATAGCTGCATGATCAGTGAATACTGTTACTTTCGTACCAAGCAGATAAGATCAAAATTTCTCAAAGCCAAAGACTATAGCCAAAAGCTCCTTCTCAGTAGTGGTGTAGTTCAATTGGGCCCCATTTAAAGTCTTACTCGCATAGTAGACCACGTGGAAGAGATTTTTCTTGCGCTGTCCCAGAACTGCACCTACCGCATAGTCACTCGCATCACACATCATCTCAAACGGTTCTGTCCAATCTGGTGCTGTAATAACTGGTGCCGTGATCAAACTCTCCTTGAGAGTCTTGAATGCTGCCAAACATTCATCATCAAATTTGAAAGGCACATCTTTCTCAAGTAAATTGCACAACGGCTTAAATATCTTTGAAAAGTCCTTGATGAATCGCCGATAAAAACCCGCATGACCGAGAAAACTACGGATTCCTTTCACCGAATTAGGTGGGGGAAGATTTTCAATGACTCCCACCTTGGCCTTGTCCACCTCCAGACCTTTGCTAGAGACCTTATGCCCAAGGATAATGCCTTCACGCACCATAAAATGACATTTCTCCCAATTAAGCACCAAATTAGTTTCCACGCATCTTTTGAGTACGGCGCGCAGATTATTCAAACATTCATCATATGAGTGTCCAAAGACGGAGAAGTCATCCATGAACACTTCGACGTTATTTCCAATCATGTCAGAGAATATAGCCATCATACATCTCTGAAAGGTGGCCGGGGCGCCACATAACCCAAACGAAACTCTACGAAAAGCAAATGTGCCAAATGGACAAGTGAAGGTAGTCTTTTCCTGATCCTCTGGTGCAATACAAAGCTGATTATACCCGGAATAACCATCCAGAAGACAAAAATACTCATGTCCCTCCAATCTGTCAAGCATTTGATCAATGAATGGGAGAGGGAAGTGATCCTTCCTTGTGGCTTTGTTCAATTTTCTATAATCCATGCATACTCTCCATCCTGTAACTGTTCGAGTAGGGATGAGCTCATTCTTTTCATTTGCGACCACAGTGATACCTCCTTTCTTAGATACACATTGCACGTGGCTCACCCACGAGCTGTCAGAAATAGGATAAATGATGCCTGCATCTAGCCATTTCAGAATTTCTTTCTTCACCACCTCCTTCATGATCGGGTTCAGTCTTCGCTGCTGTTCCACAATTGGCTTACTACCTTCCTCTAACAGAATTTTATGCATACAATATGAAGGACTTATCCCCTTGATGTCTGCTATGGTCCATCCTATAGCCGATTTGAATTCTCTCAAAATCCTTAAGAGCTTGTCTTCCTCACTACCTGAAAGGTCAGCTGAAATAATAACAGGTAACGTAGATGAATCACCTAAAAAGGCATACCTCAAGTGTTCAGGTAATGGTTTGAGCTCCAAGGTAGGTGCTTCCTCTATTGATGGTTTGAGCTTCCCTTCAGCATTCTTAAGGTCAGAAGTACCAAGAGATTCAAATGGTATGTCGAGCTTTCGCTTCCATGGAGAAGCGTTCAGATATTGTAATTGCTCGTTGCTATCTTCATCATCGCTGTCAAAATCCCCCACTAAGGCCTTTTCCAATGCATTAGACATTAGCATGTGATCGAGTTCCGAAGTAACTGTGGAATCAATCACATCCACTTTTAAACACTCCTCATCTTCTGTAGGGAATTTCATTGCCTTGAATACGTTGAATGTCACATCCTGATCTTGGACCCGCATAGTAAGTTCCCCTTTTTGTACATCTATCAAGGTACGGCCAGTAGCCAAGAAAGGCCTCCCCAAGATTATGGGAATCTTCTTATCTTCCTCAAAATCCAGAATAACAAAATCTGCAGGAAAGAAGAGCTTATCCACCTTGACGAGCACATCCTCAACTATGCCCCTTGGGTAAGTAATGGAACGGTCCACGAATTGTAGCGACATGTATGTGGGTTTTGGATCAGGCAGATCCAGCTTTTTAAAGATCGACAAGGGCATCAGATTAATGCTTGCTCCCAAATCACAAAGGCACTTGTCAAAAGTTAGATTGCCAATGGTGCAAGGAATGGTGAAGCTTCCTGGATCTTTCAGTTTTGGTGGTAACTTTTGCTGCAGAACAGCACTGCATTCTTCCGTGAGAGCAACGGTTTCAAGGTCATCCAGTTTCACCTTCCTTGAAAGAATAGTCTTCATAAACTTCGCATAACTAGGCATTTGTTCCAGAGCCTCAGCGAAAGGTATATTGATGTGAAGTTTCTTGAACACCTCCAGAAACTTCCCGAACTGTCTATCCAGCTTTTGTTGCTGCAATCCCTTAGGAAAAGGTGGTGGAGGATAGAGCTGTTTCTCCCCTGTATTAGCCTCAGGCAGAGTGTGTTCAACAGTAGTCTTCCATGGTTCCGCCACTTTCTCCTTTTGCTTAGATTCTTCATCTCTAACTTCAGCTTTGACTTCTTTTGCCTTTTCAGCATCAGCTACTTTTCCAGACCTTAAGGTAATATCCTTGACTTGCTCTTTAGCTTCCTTCCTGCCTGGTACTTCCGTGTCACTGGGAAGAGTGCCAGGTTGACGATTGAGCACTGCATTGGCTAATTGACCGATTTGATTTTCCAAGGTCTTGATAGAAACCGCCTGACTCTTGCACAACAGCTTAAGTTCCTCAAAATCAGCACTAGTAGGTGCAGCTGCACTTCCCTGTTGAGGATATGATTGCCTTGTAGCATACTGCTGTGGTTGCTGGAATCCAGGTGGGTTAAACTGTTTACTCACTCCTTGCTGATATGGTGGCTGAATAGCATTCTGATTATTTCCCCAGCTGAAATTTGGATGATTTCTGTTGTTAGGATGATAGGTCGCTGGCACAGGCTGCTGTTGTCGCTGATAATTATTCACATACTGAACAGATTCGTTGACAAGAGAACACTGATCCGTAGCATGAGAACCTGCACAATGCTCACAAACCATAGCTATTTGATTAACTCCATACGTAGCCAGAGAATCAACCTTCATTGATAGCGCTTGGAGCTGGGCTGCAATAGCGGTGGCTGCATCAACTTCCAGAATACCTGCGACCTTGCCTGACGTCATCCTCTGAGTTGGGTTTTGATGCTCGTTTGCAGCCATTATCTCTATAAGATTATACGCCTCAGTATAGCTTTTAGCCCATAAGGCTCCTCCGGCTGCTGCATCGAGCATGGGCCGAGATTGGGCCCCCAAACCATTATAAAAACCAGTGATTACCATCCAATCCGGCATTCCATGATGTGGACATTTTCTCAACATTTCCTTGTAGCGTTCCCAAGCCTCGCACATAGATTCTGTAGGTTGCTGCGCAAACTGAGTAAGAGCACTCCTCATAGCAGCAGTCTTTGCCATTGGATAAAACTTCACCAGAAACTTTTGCGCAAGATCTTGCCACGTAGTGATGGACCCAGCTGGTTCAGAATGTAACCAGTCTTTAGCCTTATCCCTCAGTGAGAATGGGAAAAGCCTCAACTTGATAGCCTCATCAGTCACGCCATTATACTTAAAAGTGCTGCAGATCTCGACAAAATTCCTTATGTACATGTTGGGGTCTTCAGTTGCCGCTCCTCCAAAAGAAACAGAATTCTGCACCATCTGAATAGTGCCCGGCTTGATTTCAAATGTGTTAGCTTGAATAGCCGGATGAAGGATGCTTGACTGAATGTCATCAATTTTAGGCCGAGAAAAATCCATAAGAGCTGGATCAGCTTGATCAATACGATCTCCCATGTTTACTGGTTCTTTCTGCTCAGTTCCTGAATCCGAATCCTCAAAATCTAACTTCTCCGGAGTATCAAGAACTTCGTCTTTCTCCTCAGCTGTATCTAAAGTCCTCTTGCGAGCACGAGAACGAGTTTGCATAAACGCTTGCTAAAGTACCTGAAACACAACCGAAAAGAGTAATTAACTACTACGTCCTAATCACTGAGTCCTAATGACCAATGATGGTAAGTACATAAACTAAACAAATACGCCGAGTCCCCGGCAGCGGCGCCAAAAACTTGTTAGGGCGAAAACATGCACTAATATTCACGCAAGTATACGCGTTCGCAAGTAATATAGAATACTTTCTAGTTCGTTCACTCAGAGACTCAGACTAAGTTATTGTCTAATTAAACTCACTCACCAATGTATGATTGCTTCTCAATGTTAAGATAATAACACTTAAAATTTTTGATTAAATATTAACTATAATTACTACTTAATTAACCACTTAACTAACACTTTAATTTATCAATAATAAAACACTCATGAGATCACAACTTCATTATTACTTCCTTCTATAGCCATTGTTATTACCTTTAGCATGTGACAGTGATGATATTAATCGAATAACACGGAACTGATAAAAGCCAACTTTCATTGTACTAATACCATTCTACCAAACATCCACAATTAAGATAGAAGTTGAATAGTCATCAATTATGTTGAGTTCCTATATGTCTACAGAAATTGACAACACAACGATTTAAGCACAAGTTATTCCTTTTGATTACATAGGGCAAATAAAACTGTTAGAGTTACTCACTAATCATGCACAACGTACATGAACCTATGCTAGCATGGCAAGTTCTAAATCTCAAGATCCACCGTCGCTTCACAAGAGATTAACACCCTATCTTATATGTTCGCGACGCACATAAGACGAATACGCACAACCAATACTAGATATCATGCAATCATCACACACTAAAGTATTAAACAATTAACTAAAGAATTCCATAATAAATCCGTTGCAACCCCATGATCACGATTAGCCCATAATAGAACTTATCGCCATCATGGGTTTATATGAAATCATGATAAACAAACACAAGAAAATAATAACTAAACTAATTATATTAAAACAGAGTACGTCACAAGAGTAAATAAGTCAAAGCAAGAAAACTAGCATCCAACGTTACAACGAAACAAGAACCACAAGAATATATGCTTCCTCTTCGCTGCAGTGTGCTAAATCGGTCTTCTTCCTTATCTCCTTCGCTTCTTGCGCAAAACACAATCTAAAACATAATCTCCTTCTTTCTCTCCGTGAAAACGTCTCAAATCTACTTATATAATAGTCCCATAAAACTCAGATTACATAGAAGTTGGAAAGCAAACAGAAGTAGAAGTCTAAAATAATTTATCCTTTTCCCCGACCCTGCGCGGCCGCTCAGCATTTCTGCGCGGGCGCGCAAGGCTGCTGCGCGGCCGCTCAGCATTGCTGCGCGGGCGCGCAGGACCCTACTGGAAAAAATCCAGGTTTGCTCCGTTTCTTCGCCGTAATCTGCCCGTTCTTTTCCTCTCGCAATGGTGAACACATGCCAAGGCTTATTCTTGATGATTCCTCCTCCGAAATACAACTAATACCCTGAAATGCATAAACACTAGAAAAACGCATCAAATACATAAAATACTTGATTTCAAGACACCAATTTAAGCCATTTTAAGACGTTCTAAGTGGTATAAAATGCCACTTATCACACCCCCAAACTTAAATCGATGCTTGTCCTCAAGCGTCACAGACTCAAAACAAATAAAAATATGCATGAATGCAATCTATATGAAAATGCAACGACCCCCCTTACTACAATTAACCAACCAAATTGTCACGTCTCAACGAATGCAGTTAGATAACTAAAGATCAATAAACTCATGCAAACGGACATACATCCAGAAACGTGGTACGTGCAAATGCTTAACAGATATGCTTCGGAACTAGACCAATTACTATGACTAGACTATCTTCAAGGCAATCCTACGATTATACAAAGAATAAAAATTCTAGGCACAAAGTGATATACAACACTACAAGAACTCTGGAGCTTACTACGGAATTGTGCTTTTTATTCACAACTCAAATGCTTATTTGACCGTGCAATGAGTGAGGTCCACAAAAGACTTATACACTGGTATCCATGTAACGAGCGTTAGGTTAGCGAATCCCAGACTCTAAAAGCCTTAGGTCACTAGGCACAAAGTCCCCTAAGAACTTAATAACTCGAATACCAAAGAGCCCACTCTTGATCAATTATGCAAAAAATTTTAATTTTTTTTTTCCTGAGCAAGTGCGTTTCGCTCCATCTTGCTCAACCCTAGGCTACTCGCATAACATGCGAGCCGACTACTAGCCATTTGACGCCTAGCCACAACTAGCAACAAATTCCATTTTTACTCCATTTTTTTTCATGCCTTTACCACTAAGAACCTATTATCAAATTCTAAGCATAATAAATAGATTATCCTCGAAAATAATCAGATCATAACAACAATCTAGCCCTTAAGCATTCTCTAAGACTTAGTGAAAATACAAGTGCTTCTAGCATGCATATCAACCTACACAACTTAATATCACTTTAATGCTATCACTACACTCGCATCAATATCACAATTCAGTCGATAAATCATTGCAAAAGGGATCATGGTATATGCATGAGCTATATGATATGACAAACAAATAAAGCTATATAAAACAGGACTATCAATTACTACAATATCTCAAGAAAGTTCAGAACACTTGCCTGGTACTAGCTTCCTATACTACACTCGCTTTCAGTGACCACTGTCTTACTCCTCGACTACCTGTTTTCCTTTTCTACGCCTTGCCTCTTCTGCTCACATATCATAAGCATCTATCAATATTCAACTCATACAATTCTATTCGACACATACTTCTATCTACCCTTCGTTTCACCCAAATCCGATTAACGGATTGAAAGTTACGCAATAAACAAGTAAACATCGAATATATAGACTGACAGTTAACCAACTAGTAACATATAGCACATAACACGTCAAATAATCAATGATATATCATTTATAAAGAAGTCTCGGGTCATAAATAGGCTTTCGGTTATTTGAAATGATTTTTAAAATATTTTTCGGAATTAAAATGGGTCGTTGGATCAATTTTGGAGTAATAAACAGGGTTCGACTGGCCAATTCTTGCTTCGAAACAATTTTATAATAATTATCGAGCCTTGAAAACAATTTTAAATAATATTTTAAAGATCAAAACTATTTTTTAGAATTTTTAAATCATTTTTAAATAATTAAATCTAATTAAATAAAAAAAATAATTTTTGGAATTAAAATAATAATTTTTTTGAATTTTTAGAAATTAAAAACGGATTTTTATAATAAAAATAAATAGGGAATACGATTTTTGAATAATTTTAAAACAGGAATCCTATTTTTGAAAACTGTGGAAAGTTCAGGGACTATACTTCATCGTTTTCAAAAGTCAGGGTACCAAACTGAAATTTTACACCTCCCGTCGCCGGAAAATACAGGGGTGGCCGGAGAACACGATTCCGGCACCCTCACCTCACCACAAGCTCCAGATCGCATCTACAGACAACCAGGAATCTATTCGTGCAATCAAAACACATCAATCATCCCTGTCCTGGCCGGAAATTGGCCAAGAACATCGCCAGTTTCCGGCGAAACATCGAAAACTTAAAAAGACAACTCCCTTTGATTCCCTAATCCTCTGTTAACGAGCTATATACCAATCGATTGCAAATTTCATACGGAACACAACCCACTATAAATCAACAGATAAAAATCCCTAAATCAAAACGCCCCAAATTTCAATTAAAAATATTCATACGGGTTATAAACCCTAATTTCAAAATTCGAGAATTGAACCCACTTTTGAGCATATTATTGGACTCCAAATCAGACGTATGACATATGAAAATCATGAGGAAAACAAGCTCTACAACATGCAATCATCAAATCATACAAACAATCATCCGAACAAAAATTCATATTTTTAATAAAAATAATTCAAAAATAATAAAAATTATAGAAAAATAACCTTGATTTCTGCAGGTGTATGGATCACAGAATCTGATAGAGCTCTTTAAGACCTTCAAATTGGTTACTTGAGCTTTCCAAACAAAGATCAATAACACCTCCAAAAGATGGTTTGATTTTCAGAAGATTATATGAATATAAGTATTTTCTCTGGAAAATTATATTTTTAGCTGACTGCAAATGATTTTGATATGGAATAAAATACGGTAAAAGGCTATTTATATTTACGGAAATTAGTATCCCGTTGGATCATTCCGGATATAAAACGGTACGTTTATTTGAAAAAACTGATCCAAACGGTATCGGTTTTCAGGATAATTATCCAAATCAGTACAATTTGTACCGCGGTCTTGGTCTCAGCGCCTGGTTACACGTACTACGAGGTGATAATTGTGATAGTTTAATAAAAAGCTCCCGTTTATCGAAAATACGAGTTTTATTGATTTACCGAAATGAATATTGTATCGAAAATGTTGCGCCGGGACCCGCGCAGGACAAACCGTACGCCGGATCGAAAAAGTCAAAACATGGAAAATGCTCGGAATATTGCAATTAGGTTAGGAAGGAGTTCTCGGAAGAAGAGTTTCGGGTTCTAAAAATGTAACAACGGATGACGTCGGTTGGTTCCCGTTTTTATAAAATATATTTTAAATACCTAGAAATTTTTTTTATAAAATTCATATGGTTCCTATAAATTCATAAATCATCATAAAAATAAATAGGAAGATATGACAATTATCTATATTTTATTTTGGACATATAAAAATTAAAATACTCAATTAATAATATTTTTAAACATCCAAACAAATTTAACACTTAAAAATAATTCACAGAATAAATACTGAACACATATAATAATTATTTATTAGCAAAAATAATTACACGATATATCCCGGATATTACATCCTTCCCCCCTTAAAAGGATCCTGTCCTCAGAATCTCCTAAGAAAACAAACGAGGGTACTTTTCTCTCGTATCACTTTCTAACTCCCAGGTTGACTCTTCAACCTTTGGGTTTCTCCATAATACTCTTACTAGCTTTACCACTTTATTTCTCAATACCTTCTCTCTTTCCTCTAGAATCTCTATCGGATTTTCTACATATGACAAATATGCCTGAAGCTCTATTGGCTCATATTCTATTACATGCCTGGAGTCTGGATTATACTTCTTAAGCATCGATACATGAAAAATATTGTGAATATGCTCCATGTGCGGAGGGAACACCGGCTATTAAGCTACTTTGCCAATGCGCTTTAGAATCTCAAAAGGTCCGACATATCTTGGGCTCAGCTTTCCTTTCTTTCCAAACCTCGTTAGTCCTTTCCACGGTGATACTTTCAGTAATACCAAGCTTCCTTCTTCGAATTCCATATCTTTCCTTGATTGATCTGCATATTTCCTTTGACGGTCCTGTGCGGCTATCAATCTCTTCTGGATAATTTCAACCACTTCCTTTGTCTGCTGTACTAATTCAGGTCCAAGTATTTTGCGTTCTCCCACTTCGTCCCAATACACTGGAGATCTACATTTGCATCTATAAAGGGCTTCATAGGGTGACATCCCAATACTGGCATGATAACTGTTGTTATAATCAAATTCTACCAGAGGTAAATGCTCGTCCCAACTTCCTTTGAAATCAATAGCACAAACACGTAACATATCTTCGATTGTCTGGATCGTTCTTTCACTTTGGCCGTCCGTCTGTGGGTGATAAGCTGTACTCATATTCACTCTTGTTCCCAAACATTCCTGAAAACTCTTCCAAAATCTTGAATTAAATCTTGGATCTCGATCCGATACAATGGACACAGGAACTCCATGACGAACTACAATTTCCTTCAGGTACATATGGATTAACTTGTCGAGTGAAAATCTTTCATTTATAGGCAGAAAATGAGCTGACTTGGTAAGTCTATCCACTATAACCCAAATGGCATCATGATTAGCCCTTGTCCTTGGTAATCCAACTATGAAATCCATGGCAATATATTCCCACTTCCACTCTGGAATCTCCAATGGCTGTAGCATTCCACTTGGTCTTTGATGTTCGGCTTTAACTCTCTGACATGTATAACATTTGCTAACCCATTCCGCAGTTTCCCTCTTCATGTCTGGCCACCAAAAATTTTCCTTTAAATCTCTGTACATTTTGGTACTCCCTGGATGGATTGAATACCTCGAACTATGTGCTTCCTGTAAAATTTCATTCTTCAGCTCCGTCACTGGTGGAATCCAAATTCTTGAAGAAAACCTAAGAATACCTTGATCGTCCTTTTGTGTGCATAATTCTTCACCTACCAAATGATTTATATCTTGATCCATTACATCTTCCTGACACTTCTTTATTTTCTTTAACAACTCCGGCTGGAAAGTCATACTGTACACTTTTGCTTCATCAGGCTGGCAAACTCAAATCTCCAATTTCAGTTTCTGAAATTCCTTATATATCTCTTCAAGTACTGATAACACATATAAATTTTCCTTCCGACTCAACGCGTCTGCTACAACGTTCGCTTTACCGGGATGATAATTAATCGAGCAGTCATAATCCTTGATCAATTCTAACCATCTCCTTTGCCTCATATTAAGCTCCTTCTGTGTGAATATGTACTTCAAACTTTTGTGATCCGTGTAAATCTCACACTTTTCTCCATACAGATAAGGTCTCCAAATTTTTAAAGCGAAAACTATGGCTGCTAGCTCCAAATCATGAGTAGGATATTTCTGTTCATGTGGTTTCAATTGCCTTGACGCATACGCAATCACCTTATCGTGCTGCATTAGAACACACCCTAGTCCTTTACGAGAAGCATCGCTATAAATTATGAAATTCCCTTGATCATCTGGAAGTGAAAAAACAGGTGCCGTGATTAATCTTTGCTTTAATTCCTAAAAACTTTCTTCGCATTTATCGTTCCATATAAATTTTTCATTCTTCCGTGTAAGCTTTGTCAATGGTGCTGCAATCTTTGAAAAATTTTGAACGAATCGACGATAATATCCTGCTAATCCCAAGAAACTTCTTACCTCGGTGGGTGTTCTCGGTCTTACCTAATTTGTAATAAACTCAATATTTGTTGGGTCCACATTGATCCCTTCATTACTGACTATATGTCCTAAGAACTGAACCTCCTGTAACCAAAACTCAGACTTTGAGAATTTAGCATATAACTTCTTTTTCCTTAAAATCTCCAAAGCTGTTCTCAAATGTTCCACATGATCCTCTTCCGTCTTTGAATAAATCAAAATATCGTCTATAAACATAATAACGAACTTGTCCAAGTATTCCTTGAAAATTTTATTCATCAGGTCCATAAACGCTGCCAGGGCATTGGTCAATCCAAAAGACATCACTAAAAATTCATAATGTCCATACCTTATTCTGAAAGCTGTCTTTGGTATATCTTCTGGCTTGATCTTCAGTTGATGATATCCTGATCTTAAATCAATCTTGGAGAAGTACTTGGCTCCCTTCAATTGATCAAACAGATCGTCAATCTGGGTAACAAATACTTGTTCTTAATTGTAAGCTTGTTGAGCTCCCTATAATCGATGCACAGTCTCATGCTTCCATCTTTCTTCTTGACAAATAATACCGGTGCACCCCACGGGGATACACTGGGTCTGATTACTCCTTTCTCTAACAACTCTTGCAATTACTTCGCTAGCTCTTTCATCTCAACATGCGCCATTCTGTACGGGGCCTTGGATACTGGTTCTGTTCCAGGTGCTAAGTCGATTACAAACTCAATTTCTCTATCTAGAGGAAGTCCTGGTAACTCATCGGGAAACACGTCTGGAAATTCACTCACTACTGGAATATCTTCAAGTTTTGCTGGCTCCTGACTTCTGTCAATCACATATGCCACGAAATGCTCGCATCCTTGTAGTAGTAATTTCTTGGCTTGAATCATCGTTAAGAACTTCTTTACTTATTTCTGGCCCTTGAATGTAACTATCCTTTCGTCTGGCGTCTTCACCATTACCTTCTTATTTTGACAATCTATCTGGGCATCATGCTTAGATAACCAATCCATTCCTAAGACAACGTCAAATTCTCCTAACTTAAATGGTATCAAATCTACACAAAACTTACTACCAGAAATCTCAATCTCACAATTCCCACAAACTTGATTAAGAGATACACATTCTTGATTTGCTAATTCCACAGTTATTATTTCATTTAAATACTCAACTGGACAATTTAACTTACTAACAAAATCTTGTGAAATAAATGATTGAGTTACTCCCGAATCTATTAACACTTTGGCACATAAAGAATTCACATTAACCGTACCTGCCACGACATCAGTATCCTGAATAGCATCCTTCATAGACATGTCAAAAACTCTAGCCCTTGGAGTCTCATTCACTGCTGGGGTAGATCCCATAATCCTTAATGCATTACTGACTGGGGCTGGTGTCTTGTAATCCCTGCTATATATCCTGGCTTTCCACATTTAAAGCACGTAAATCCAATGGCAGGAACCTTAACTGCTGGATTTCAGATAGGCTGATCCTTGTTTGCTGGCTCTCTCGCTGGCTGATTTCGGCACTCCCTCGAATAGTGCCCTTTCTGGTTACACTTGAAACAAACTACATTCAATTTATTACAAACTCCTCCATATTTCTTTCCACATACCTGACAATCTGGAAAAGTTAACCTCAACTGATTCGGCTGATTCACATTAACTGGACGGTTGCCCTGGCCTCCGTCGCCTGCATTTTGTCTTTTGAAATTAAAATTTCTCCCTGGATGAAACTTGCCCTTCTTAAAATTTGGAAACTTTCCTGGTTGTGACTGACCTTCATTGCCTTCAACTTTCCTTTTCTTACTCTCCTTCTCCTTCTGTGACATCTCGCTATCTGTCTCTGCGATCATGGCCTTCTGTACAACTCCTGCATAGGTATCCAACTCAAAAATGGCTACCTTTCCTCTAATCCATGACTTCAAACCTCGCTGAAATCTCTTAGCCTTTTTCCTATCAGTGTCCACATACGACGGCACATACCTTGACAATTCCTCAAACTTACTCTCATAATCTGCCTCCGACATATTTTCTTGCTTTAATTCTAAAAATTTTAACTCCATCTGATCCTGGATAAACTAAGGAAAATACTTTTCTAAAAACAACTCCTTAAACCTTTCCCAAGTAATAACATCTATACCTTCTAATGTCTTCACCATCTCCCACCAATAGGTGGCCTCATTCTTCAAATAGTAACTTGCAAACTCAACCTTCTATTCCTCTTTCACTTTCACTAAGGTGAATGCCTTTTCTATTTCCTTTAACCAAACATTTGCTTCGATCGGTTCTAAGGAACCCTTGAATTCTGGTGGGTTCACTGCCTGAAAAGTTTTGAAAGTTAGCTGGGGATTGGTCTGTCTTTGTTGTTATTGTGCCAGGTGAACTATTTGTTGGGCCAAGATTTGGAGAATCTGGGCTATTGCTGGGTCTATGGGTCCTGGGTTTGCATTCTGGTTTGTATCATCTTGGTTATTATTGTTGTTGTTGGTTTCTTCATTCTGGGTGTTGGTGCGGGTATTTCTTCTGGGAGGCATTTTCTGTAAAGAATCAAACAACTTATTTAGCTTTTAAATCAAATCCTTTGCATAAAAGAAAAGTTTTGTAAAACAGAAATATCTCTTTTTGAAAATGGTTGTAACAGTTGAACTAAGTAAATTGCATGCTTCTTTACAGAATATAAACAGTTACGGAAAACAAGGTACATGGTATCATAGGAGTATAACTGGTGCAATAAATGAGGTAAAGTAAAACAGGTGCAATAAAGTAAATGACAGTGTTGGAAAGGAAAAGGTACTGATATATATAGATTAAAAGTTTTGGGTAGTACAAGCGTAGATACACTTCGGAAGTAAAAGCAAAAAGGGTACAACAACCTACTCACTAGTCAGCAGCTCTAGTCTATAAATAAAACTCAAAAGTCTACTGATACATACTACACACTACTGTACATACTACCCAAACATAACAACACTACTCAGCATTTCCATCTCTGGATCTCTGACTCATGGAAAGTCTGGACCTCCAATCTCCTCAAGCTCCTCTAGAACCCACTTAGCCCACTCTACTAAGAAATCAGGGGTGATGTCCTCATGTGTAGCCTCAGCAATCCTCACAGCAACTACTCTACGAAACACCTGGAGCCTCTTTCCAAGTCGCCTCTCACCACTCCCAACCTCTCTGGTACGCATGATATGCAATAACTCCTGAATCTGACCCTGTAGGAATAACTGCTCCATAAGGCAAGCCTCAAACTGATGATATGGTACAGGATATGAAGAGAACTGGAAAGGTACTCCTGTAACTGAATGACCAGTAAAGACTGAATCAGCACGTGAGGGTCCTCTGATAGCTGGCCTCATGCCTGGGGGTGGAATAGCCTGCAATGGTACGGGCTGCAACACAGGTGGAGGTTGAATATCCAACACTGGTGGAACAACGGGACGTGGATCTGAAGATGGTATTCCAACTGAAGGCTCTGAGTGATCAGCTGATACGGGGATGAAAGAGTCGGCCATCGCTGCTATCTGAAATCATATCGCAAAATAAGAATCTCGAACCATGACGTGAATTACACTAATACCTGTTATACCGTAGCACTCAACCTTTCGACGTTCTATCTTTCTATTCCTTACTTCTAATGCTAACCCTCTACCCATTCCTGTTAACCTAGGCTTGTGTCAGTGACTTATAACCTGTAGCTCTAATACAAAACCTGTGGCGCCCTCCAAACCCGGGTCAGAAGTTTGGGGTCCACACACACACACACTATTTATAACCTGCTTATAACAATAATAAAGATAATAATAATATGCAGTGACCCTACTTACCAACTCCCACGGACCGCAACAGGTTAAAGTATGTACAAAAGCCAAACACACTTACTTATATTACAAACATTCGAATCCCAACTATTCCAACTCAGAAATGAGTAATTAACAATATTACAAACTTTTACAAACTTAAATTATTCCAAAAGAAGCCTACTAGCTCAACTCGATCAACCTGAACCCCTAGCTCTTGCGCTGGACTGGGGATCCTCGGTACCAACTGGTTCCTTCTTAACTGGAAAAGAATATAAATAATATCGCATAAATGAGCTAACTAGCTCAGCAAGTCACAATGACAAAACTGAGAATAATGATCATCAGGTGAATATGGTTATGATATCAAGTGAACAATAGATTATGATTTAGTATTGGATATTATATTTTCATTTTAAAAACCAAGGTTATGCTGCTGATCAGTCACGCACTAACCCCGAGCAAAGTAAACAGCACTGCTCTAACTACTGGATCCAAGGCACACATTGGCCTAACTTGACCATTATATGGTCTGACCACGAATCTGGTCCACAATTTTATAAAAACAATCCAATTCTAACATAATAACAGAATAAGCAATAAATAGAATCATTAACAACATTGGACGTTCAATAATGAAAATGGTTTCAATCTGAATAAGGATCAATATGGCATTTTCAAAGCATGGATGCTAGGTAGTGAAAGAATTGGATAACAAAGGAAACAATATTTCAATGTTTCAAGGATTTGGCCTTTCAAAGCATAATATACAATGGTTTGAATGTGTAAGCAATTTGGTTCAGTGTTTGATATTTAGTTTGTATGTATTTGTGGAGTAGTATCGTATATTTGAGGTTCGTATTTGGGTATACAACAATCAATAGTCTAGAAAGAATCAGGTTTACGGCTCAAGATCAATAACTGGAATCAGGGTTTAGGGTTCAGTGGTTCAAAGCACTTGTAATATAAAACAGGACTATCAATTACTACAATATCTCGTGAAAGTTCAGAACACTTGCGTGGTACTAGCTTACTATACTGCACTCGCTTTCAATCACCACTGTCTTACTCCTCGACTACCTGTTTTCCTTTTCTACGCCTTGCCTCTTCTGCTCACATATCATAAGCATCTATCAATATTCAACTCATACGATTCTATTCGACACATACTTCTATCTACCCTTCGTTTCACCCAAATCCGATTAACGGATTGAAAGTTACGCAATAAACAAGTAAACATCGAATATATAAACTGGCAGTTAACCAACTAGTCACATATAGCACATAACACGTCAAATAATCAATGATATATCATTTATAAAGAAGTCTCGGGTCATAAACAGGCTTTCGGGTATTTGAAATGATTTTTAAAACATTTTTCGGAATTAAAATGGGTCATTGAATCAATTTTGGAGTAATAAACAGGGTTCGGCTGGCCAATTCTGGCTTCGAAACAATTTTATAATAATTATCGAGCCTTGAAAACAATTTTAAATAATATTTTAAAGCTCGAAACTATTTTTCGGAATTTTTAAATCATTTTTAAATAATTTAATCTAATTAAATAATTAATTAAAATCACTTAATAATTAATTAAATCAATTAATCAATTAATTTTTGAATTAATTGACCAATTAATCAATTAAAAATAACTGAAATTAATTAACTAATTAATTCAGATTTATTTTTGAATTAAAAATAATTTTGGAATTAAAATAATAATTTTTTGGAATTTTCAGAAATTAAAAACGGATTTTTATAATAAAAATAAATAGGGAATATGATTTTTGAATATTTTTAAAACAGGAATCCTATTTTTGAAAATTCTGGAAAGTTCAGGGACTGAACTTCATCGTTTTCAAAAGCCAGGGTACCAAATTGGAATTTTACACCCCCCATCGCCGGAAAATACAGGGGTGGCGGAGAATACGATTCCAGCACCCTCACCTCACCACAAGCTCCAGATCGCATCTACAGACAACCAGGAATCTATTCGTGCAATCAAAACACATCAATCATCCCTCTCCTGGTCGGAAGTTGGCCAAGAACATTGCCGGTTTTCGGCGAAACATCGAAAACTTAAAAAGACAACTCCCTTTGATTCCCTAATCCTCTGTTAACGAGCTATATACCAATCAATTGCAAATTTCATACGGAACACAACCCACAATAAATCAACAGCTAATAATCCCTAAATCAAAAAGCCCCAAATTTTAATTAAAAACATTCATACGGGTTATAAACCCTAATTTCAAAATTCGAGAATTAAACCCACTTTTGAGCATGTTATTGGACTCCAAATAAGACGTATGACATATGAAAATCATCAGGAAAACAAGCTCTACAACATGCAATCATCAAATCATACGAACAATCATCCGAACAAAAATTCATATTTTTAATAAAAATAATTCGAAAATAATAAAAGTTATAGAAAAATAACCTTGATTTCTGCAGGTGTATGGATCACAGAATCTGATAGAGCTCTTCAAGACCTTCAAATTGGTTACTCGAGCTTTCCAAACAAAGATCAATAACACCTCCAAAAGTTGGTTTGATTTTCAGAAGATTATATGAATATAAGTATTTTCTCTGGAAAATTATATTTTTAGCTTACTGCAAATGATTTTGATACGGAATAAAATACGGTAAAAGGCTATTTATATTTACGGAAATTAGTATCCCGTTGGATCATTTCGGATATAAAACGGTACGTTTATTTGTAAAAACTGATCCAAACAGTATCGATTTTCAGGATAATTATCCAAATCAGTATAATTTGTACTGCGGTCTTGGTCTTAGCGCTTGATTACACGTACTACGAGGTGATAATTGTGATAGTTTAATAAAAAGCTCCCGTTTATCGAAAATACGAGTTTTATTGATTTACCGAAACGAATATTGTATCGAAAATGTTGCGCCAGGACCCGCGCAGGACAAACCGTACGCCGGATCGAAAAAGTCAAAACATGAAAAATGCTCGGAATATTGCAATTAGGTTAAGAAGGAGTTCTCGAAAGAGTTTCGGGTTCTAAAAACGTAACAACGGATGACGTCGGTTGGTTCCCGTTTTTATAAAATAGATTTTAAATACCCGGAAAAAGATTTTATAAAATTCATATGGTTCCTATAAATTCATAAATCATCATAAAAATAAATAGGAAGATATGACAATTATCTATATTTTATTTTGGATATATAAAAATTAAAATACTCAATTAATAATATTTTTAAACATCCAAACACATTTAACACTTAACAAATAATTCACAGAATAGATACTGAACACATATAATAATTATTTATTAGCAAAAATAATTACACGATATATCCCGGATATTACAACAATCCAAATGTAATAATTGGTGATCCAAATGCTGGTGTAAGGACTATAAGTGCAAAGATGGCTCTCCCCTGTCCTAGTGACACTCAAACTGCCCTAATTTGAACTCACTTTATACTCTTGGTTTTAACTCTAAACCTTCGAACTATGGCCTAAAAAACTTCCCACAAACTCCATAGTATCAATGCTAAGCAAGGCCTAATGAGGGCCTAACAATGACACTACTTTCTAAGCTTAAAAGTGCTCCTCACTCAAACTGCCTCTGTTCTAACCTTAAGTCATGATTCGACTTGAGCACCTAACTAAATGAGTTGATTTCTTATATTTAAAGCTTCTGGGATCAACTATAGGTCAAGTACTAACTTCTGATGGCTTGGGCCTCCCAATGCCCGACGAATGCCCATTCAAAACTCTCCTACAAACTAGTGCAACATTCTGGAAAAAAACAAACCTTACACTATCCCTTCCACCTTAACTCCCACTTATAAATAATGAACCTAATATTTAACCAAGCATAATTGCTAACAAAAAACTCTCATCTATCCTACTAACACATGGTAGAGATCATTCATACTCTAATGCACCATGACCCATTTATACGAACAAGGTAGCAAGACTAACACTTAAACCACATTTTCAAGTACTCATGCATAAAATGAACATTCATAACAACATGCAACACAATACTAATTGAATATACTCATTAACCCACTATAAAAACTATATTTTGTCATAATAAAGCACTTATCAAGAAAAGTATACTCGTTCTTTAGCAAATCAAGTTACATTTAAGGTATACAATCGAACTTAAAGCCAAAATCATGTATATAGTTTAGTTTTCAACATGCACTCCTAGTATTCTAAGATTTTGAGTGTAAAATCAACATGAAATCATTTAACATACAATATCCCAAGTATTTCATTACATGCAAGGGTTTTAAAGATCACGATCCATCAAAAATTTAGCTTTAAAGTGACATGCAATCAAGACTTCTTCACATAACATTTAATCACAAACAAAGAACACAAAACTCTGCTCCATTCGGCTCTTAAAGAGTCATTTACGAATGGAAGGGAGTGAAATGATCATACAAAATGGTAAGGAAGTCCCTCAATCATTTATCATTTCCACTCTTGATGCTTTGCCTTTGTTTTGATCCTTAAACTCACAAGAATCAAGGTTTTCAACACTAGGCTTCACTCAAAACTCAACATGCAAGCTTAAACCAAGTAGTACACTTAATATTTAACTTACTAAACAAGTGATAAAGTCTTAGAAAATGATTTCTTGCAAGAAATTTTGAAGAAAAGATGAAAGAAAATGAACAGGGGGGTTGGCTTCGACCGAGAGAGAGAAGAGAGGAGGGAGGTGAGTGAGTTGGATTGTGTAAGTGGTGAAAATGACACAAGGTAATAATATGGTGGTGGTCTGATGATAGTGGAATATATATTTACCTTTTTATCCCTCTTCCAAAACTAACAAGGTTTGCATGCAAGGTCAGCGTAGAAAATTGACTAGTTAAAGTGAAGTTAGTGGGGTTGGATTTGACAACAATACCCCTCCCTTCAATTGAGTGGATTTTAACATGCAAGGTTATCATGGTAAATGGCAAATTATTAATATAATTAATCAAATATCATTTTAGAGAAAGAATTTGATAAATAAAACTATAAATCTATAAATCACAAAAGTCATACCATAAAATAGTTTAGGATTTTAGAAACTTTTTGAGATCACTTTCAAAAATTTAAAGGAAACAAGTTTTTATATAAAGAATATCCATAAACTAATATCTTTAATAATATATCACAAATTACTCAAATAAAGGCATTTCTTTTCTCAAAAAATTTCCAAATATATAATTTAATTTACAATTCACAAAATATGACCCTTAGGACTCATAAAAGCACATAATTGACTTGCTCTTGATTTATATATATATACACATAATTCAACTAGAAATATACCGGTTGTAACATCATCTCCTCCTTAAAGGATTCTGTCCTCAGACTCTAGGAGAACAAGTGAGGATACCAATTATGCATATCAGACTCTAGCTCCCATATCGATTCTTCGACCTTGGGATTCCTCCAAAGCACTTTTACCAATTTTACTGACTTATTTCTAAGACTCCTCTCTTGCTAGTTGAGTATCTTGACAGGTTGCTCCACGTAAGACAAATCTTTCTGAATTTCTAACGGCTCATACTCTATCACATGATTGATATCCGGATTATACTTTTTGAGCAAAGACACGTGCAATACATTATGAACATGCTGATATTGAGGCGGTAATGCCAACTCATAGGCTACTTTTCCTATTTGATTTATAACTTCAAAAGGACCAATATAATGCGGTGCCAATTTCCCCTTTTTCCCAAATCGAGTCAAACCCTTCCATGGTGACACTTTCAGCAATACAGTTTCACCAACTTGGAAACTCACATCCTTTCGGGAAGGATCAACGTACTTACTTTATCTGTCTTGAGCAGCAATTAGTCTCTTCCGAATTAAGGTGATTGTTTCCTTCATTTGCTGAACCAATTCAGGGCCGAGAACTTTTCTTTCTCTTACCTCGTCCCAATTTATCGGAGATCCGCACTTTCTTTCGTTTAAGGCTTTATATGGAAGCATTCTGATACTGGAGTGGTAACTAAAGTTGTACGAGAACTCTACGAGTGGTAAGTGATCATCCCAACTTCCAGCAAAATCGATTGCACAGCTGCGCAACATGTCTTCAGTTATTTGTATAGTTCGCTCACTCTGACCGTCCATCTGAGAATGATATGCGGTGCTCATATTTAGCTTTGTGCCCAAACTTTCCTGAAACTGTTTCTAAAATCTCAAATTGAATCGCGGATCTCGATCTGAAACTATCGATACTGGTACGTCATGTCGTAACACAATTTTACGCACGTACATATGAACCAACCTATCCAATGAAGTCTTCTCATTGATGGGTAAGAAATGTGTCGATTTCGTAAGGCGATCAGCTATAACCCATATGGCGTCATGTCCGGATTTTGTTCGAGGCAATCCTACTATGAAGTCCATGGTGATATTTTCCCATTTCCACTCAGGAATCTTCAATGGCTGAATCAATCCGCTCGGTTTTTGATGTTCCGCTTTTACTTTTTGACAAGTGTAACACTTAGAGACCCATTCTGCAATTTCTCTTTTCATGTTTTGCCACCAAAATTTCTTTTTCAAATCTTGATACATCTTTGTGCTCCCCAGGTGGATCAAAAATTTTGAGTTGTACGCTTCCTATAGTATCTCATTCTTCAATTCAATCGCTTGAGGGATCCAAATCC
Organism: Apium graveolens; assembly: GCF_009905375.1. Lineage (NCBI taxonomy): Eukaryota > Viridiplantae > Streptophyta > Magnoliopsida > Apiales > Apiaceae > Apium > Apium graveolens. The sequence goes on from NC_133654.1 coordinate 220,493,587, forward strand.
TTGATGTAAATCTTAATATTCCTTGTTCATCCTTCTTCGTACATATCTCTTCCCCCGTTAGTTGATTATTATCTCGACTCATCACTTCTTATTAAAATTTCTTTATCTTCTACAATAGTTCTGGCTGAAAAGTCATGCCGTGACAAAACTCTTCCGAAGTCCCGTAAATATAGAGTTCTAACTCAAATCTTTCCATCTCCTCAGATAATTCCCTTGACATGGCTATCGCATTCAATCTTTCCTTTCTATGCAAGGCATCAGCGACTACGTTTTCCTTTCCTGGATGGTAATGTATCGAACAGTCATAATCCTTGATTAGCTCCAACCATCTTCGTTGTCTCATGTTGATATCTTAATGCGACGAAGTCGCAAAATATTCAGTATATATATACATATATACTTCTAAAATTTTTTGAAATCCTCTGACATGTATAATATACACAGAGTTCCAGTTTATAACTGTATAAAATATCATTGCAAGGTGATCTCATATATCTAACCCCGTTCCAACATTTTTCTGAAAATCTTTATCGTGCATAAGATAATAAGATAATCATTAACTAGATATAAGTTGAAAAGATAAAGTTACAAGATACTCCAATATACTTATATCTTTTCCGAATACTACTTGAACTACCACCGTTCAAGATATAATCAGTTTTAAAAGTTCATCACATAGATGAGACTACAAGATAAGACTTGAATATATTCAATCTTTGAAATATCATTTGAAAGAATAAAGTTACGAGATACTTCATTAGTCCCGATATATATATATATATATACACCTATATATATATATATACATTTCATACACTCTTCTGCTATGGAAGTATAAGCAGAGTTGTCATTCCCAAGAATGTTGGAAAGAAGAAACTTTGGCATAAACCTAATAACTTGCTGATCAGGAAAATATACCAATTAAGTCACCTTTTCTACTTGTAGATGGATGAATCCCCCACTGGTCATCACCCTGGCCGCATTAGGACCTTATGCTGGACTGCCACTCAGCCACTTAGGCATTGATGGACTCCCACTGAGCCACTTACACTTTCATGGACCCCCACTGAGCCCATGTTCCTTATGCCGACGCATTTCGATTGGGCTTACTTCCCGAATGTTGGGCAAGTAATCAAACTCTTTTATCAAGTTAGCAACTTCGTTGCTCCAAAAATACACCACGGAGCTGGATCCCTTAGATTTTGAGCGAGTATTTAAATCCCCTTCGAAAGGAAGATCTTAAATCTGAAAATGAGTTTTGGGATCCGCTCTAACGTTTAAAATCATTTTGAAGACTCGAAAATATTTTAAAGAATGTTTAGAGTAATGATGATTTAATAAAATAAATTATTCCTGATATGTTGGAAAATGTTTGAATATTATTATTTAAATAATATTCCCATAAGGATAATCTTTATAAAAATAATTGAAGTAGAAGTTTTAAAAACTCATACTTGAAACGAATAATCACTACAAGAATAATGTCAATAGACATCACACATTAGACATCGGTTAGCTTTGCCACTGATGTTAAAAGAAGTATTGACATCACCCTGTGTTCTTGTGATGTCTTTGTTCTTTGTAGACATCGATTATAATTAAACCGATGTCTAAAATTCACCAAAAAAATAATAATTTCGCGCCCACCTTTTCTTCCCCCTTGTCAAATTTTCATTCAGTTTTAGTTCTAAATTCCCCCCCAATCCCAAAATTCTCCCCCCTTAACCAAATTTTGGTTCCCCCCAAATCAATCTTCAGACACAAAATAAAAACAAAAAACTAAAAACTAAAAAATCAAAACTAAATACTAAAAAACAAAAACTTGTTATCTCTCTCTCTCGAACCCCTCTCTCTCGAACCTCTCTCTCTCTCTCTCTCGAACCTCTCTCTCTCTTTCTCTCGATCGAACCTCTCTCCCCTCACAATCTCTCTGAACTCCGACCATCATCTCACCATCACAATCTCTCGAACCTTTCTCTCTCTCTGGAACCTCTCTCTGGAACCTCTCTCCCTCTCTCTCTCTGAACCTCTCTCCGCTCTCAATCTCTCCGTTAAGCCTCTTTTAGTTAACCTCTCTACTTCGGTAAGTGTTCTATCTACTTGAATCGAACTGGTCTTCTCTGCATGAAGACCAGTTTTAAAAGTTGGGGATTTTTGAATTCAAAACCCTAATTTTATAAATTGGGGTTTTTTCAAATTCGAAACCCTTATTTTTTTATTAATTTAGTGTCTAAACTTGTTGCTAATACTTTTCTTCTTGTTGTATACAGAACCTAATCTGAGAAAAAGATTTAAAGCTTTAGGTAATTTGGGTGTTTTTGGTTGTACATTTGTATTTTTGTTTGTTTTTTTATTTTTGTAAATTTGGTTTTCATTTGTTTGTAATGTTGTGATTTGTTTTTGCAGGACATTAGTGCTGTTTGATTTTTCGATCTTCGGTGAGTTTTCTTTTCCAACTCTGTTTTGTACGCTTGTACATTTGATTTGTTTTGTTAGTTTTGATAGTGTTTTTTTGTCTATGTGCTATGTAGTTGGTTCTTATGTTGATCTATGTACTGTGTACAATATGTATTATGTATAATATGAAATCTCAGTTTTGTTTTGTTTGCAATTATGTGCAGGAGAATTCATTTTGGTATTAGTATGTTATATTTAAATGTAGTCGTGTTCTGAATTTTGTATGCAAGTGTGTGGTGTGAAATCTCAGTTTCGTGTTCTTAATTTAGGTATTGTGTATGCAAGAGTTTAGTTGAAAATAGTACATTTATAATTTGATAATCTGCATCCGTGATCTGACTATTATACTATGATTAATTATAGTTAATTATATAGTGATTATACATTAAGTATTGAATGACTAGTTAATATATAGTACTAGTACTATAGTTAAATGTATAATATGAATTACGTAATGCATTACAAATCGATTCATATTATAATAAAATGTATAACATTAAAATGTATAATATGCATTATGTATAATATAAATTCTCATTTTTCTTATGTCATTTATAGTCTACCCTATGTGTGGTTGTCATACTTAAAATCAAGTTAGACTTATAAAATAAATATTAGACTTATCAAATAAATATAAACCGCCAAGAGGCTATGGTTACATTAGTAAGGCAACCTGGAAAAGGTTTGTGAGACAGAGGACTGATTCTAACTGGAAGGTATGTTTTAATTTTGTAATATATAATTTTGGTGATTTTTTTGCATCGTCTATTGTAATTTTTGTAATCTTGTGACATATTTTTAGGAAATTCATGAAACACAAAGTGAAAGAGTGTCTAAGATAAAATATCATCACCGGTTGTCAAGAAAGGGCTACATCGGTTTAAAAGAAGATGAGGTAAGAAAAGTTCATTTAATTGTATAACTGCATTTAATTTAAAATAGGTCAGTCCATAATAAATTAGAGTTCTACATTTTTTAGCCCTGGATTTATTTGTATTACTGTATTTAATTTTATTTGTAACAGATAAAAAAAGGAAGGTTGAATCCGGGAGAAGAACCAGATAGAGCGATGTTTTGGCAAAAGGCTCGTAAGCGGAAAAACAGTCAAGAGGTCGAAGAGGTCGATGAAGATTTGGCTGTTGTATGCGATAAAATTATAAGTTTTAATTTTGGTTAAATTATTTAAATAACTACTATCAATTAAAAAAGGCCATACCTGAATTAGTGCAGTAATGGTAATTATATCATTTTACTGTTATATTATATCGCATAAATTATATCGCATTAATTACATTAAAGTAGGCGAATCAATAAAATTAGGACGACATAAATCAGTAAAGTAGGCGAATCAGTATAAATAGGACCCCTGTCAATGTTTTGTATTGTTTTTTTCATGTTTGATTTAGCAAGCTTGTGTAATTTAAATATGTATAGTTAATTGGTCTTTAATCATACTTTTTACAATTTAGGACGCATTACATGGCCACTGATTACAATTATGCGAAATAATTATAATTTATCTTTTACTGAAAACTAGTTAACTCCATTTTGGTTAATTTATTTTCTTTTAATTTACTTTCTTGTTAACAGAACGCATTGTTGGAAAAAAAAGAAGGGTGAGATTCAGTTTTCTGGTGCTGAAGATGTTTTGACAATGGATTTGGAGAGTCGTGAGCATTCTGGGAGGGTTCGGGCTGTTGGAGGGTACATCACTCCAAAGAAATACTTTAATTTTCCGAGAGAGCCAAAGCTTCGAATCACAAAGGCAGAGTTGATGGCCCGTGATCGACAAAGAGATGAACTGCTTGAAAAAAAGACGCAAGCTCTCGAGGCAGAGATTTATCGCTTGAAGTCAGTGATCGAAAGTGGAGGTACTTTTCACTCTCCAATGCCTTCTGAAAAGGCAAGTTGTGATCCGGAAGAGGATAAAGAAATGAAGTCAAATCCACCATCTGCAAGAGGAGTTATGTTGGTATATGAAGATGATGATTGTGTTTTTACAGATGGACCATCTAGGCCTTCACCTCCTGGAAGTCACGTAAGTTATTTTAATTTTTTGAGCAACCTTGTGATTTATCTTACTAAGGTATATCATTGTTACCTTAATTTTTTAATTTTGTTTATTTAAATATTATAGGCCCAACGATCTTGTGAGCTATCTGTCGAGAGACTAGAGAATAAGGTTGCATTTGGTATGGTATATCCTCGCGAGGATAATTTAACTAATTTGGTACATGGAGTTGATATACCAATTGGACATCAATGTGTCTCCGTTGATGGCCTCATAAAACCAGATGCCTTGCTTCCAGCTGAGACGCGTGGTGATGATATGATGACTGTCCGTGATGCTCTAGGATCTTTTTTGGCATGGCCTGAGGAATTAATTAGCTACACAAATATTGCGGTATGATGAATAATATATATATGTATAATATTGTCTGAATTTTTAAATTAAATTGTTCATTTCAAGATATTAAAAATTAAGTGGTATGTACATTTTATTTTGGTTTTATATTATCATCAGGTGCAGAAAAAAGAAAGGCCCCGAACAAGTGCTGAAAAAATAAAAAAGAATGACGGCTTGTAGGATTTGAAGGCACAATTCTTTCGAGCAAAGCCAGGTGCGAAAGTGCCAAAGGGCTTTATCCTGTTGTATAAACATGCAACAACTTGGATGAAAACTACCGGGGTCAGTATCCAGGTTCGATGTGAGCCGGGTGTATTTAGACATGAAAAATAATTTATTTGTTGCATGAGAATGTTATGTCTTTATTGGAGTTTGAAATGCTGGGCCAAGCAGTAGTTGCAAGTTACATGGTGTAAGTTACCTTTTTTTCTTTTTAATGATCATATCTTTTTAATGTTTGTAATTTTCCAGAACTTGCATTTTAATATCAGCACTCTTTCAATAGGCACTTGCATTCTGAGATTAGTGAAATACCAGAACTGGCAGAGACATTTGCTTTTATTAATCCCGGATTCACATATCACGTGAATGCTGATTTTGAAGCATACATTTTAAACCGGTTGAGAGAGGGTAACCCGAATCGCCTATTCTTTCTTCCGCATAATCAGAATTAAGTACTTATTGTAATACTGAAAATTAAAAACATGGATAGTACAATATAAACTTCTATGTGAAGTGTCCTATCTGTCTTTGTTTTTTTTATGAAAATAGTATGCATTGGATTTTGGTCATTATCTGGGAAGGGGAAATATATATTCTGAATCCACTACCTCACCCGACACAATTTCCAGAACTCGAAAAGGCGTTATCAAGGTAAATTTTTATTAACGTAACAGTTTGGTATAATTGCATGTTCATTTCTGTACATTGTATGAGATTTTATATTTTTTATGCAGGGCTTTGAAAAGTTACAACTCTGAAACTGGTAGGGGCAACAAGATGGCCAAGGCAAAGTTTCTTATTGTAAGTACAATAGATCGAGTACCTCATATTTGTGCTTAATATATATGATTTATTTGACATGTCTGATTTTTCTTTTAATTAATGAAATAAGGATCTCCCAAACAACCCGGTGGGATTGAATGTGCTTATGTAATAATGCGATACATGAAAGAAATTATCGATGATGACAAGTTGAATTTTGCTAAAAAGGTATTACTTTGATGCTTCCAGTTTGCTATATACTGAGATATGGTTACTTTTCGATATGGTTACTTTTCATTCATGTACTGAATTTTATTTGTTTGGAATTTGTAGTGGTTGGCCAAGACTTGATCCTGTTAGAACATTGAACAGCTAGATGAAGTTCGTATTGAGGCCCTGCAGTTCATCCAAGAGTATATTTGATCAATTCTTATACTCAAGGTATTTTCTTTTGCATAGTCGTACATTTGGTAATTTAGACGTTTCGGTGTAGTAAGAATGTAAGTGTATGAATGATGGGGTTGGGGTATAGGTTTGCAAATGCTGGGGTCGTACATTTGGTAATGTAGATTCTGTAGTTTTTGAATGATTGATGCAGATGATGGGGTTGGTGTTGGTGATTTTTGGATGATTGATGCAGATGATGAGGTTGGTGGTTTTTGGATGATTGGATGGTCAAATGTATGAATGATTGACTGGTTGGATTTGTGTGGATGCTTGTTATTCCAATGTTTTAGTTTTGGTTATGTAGTAAAGGACATCGGTTTTATTTATAACAAATGTCTATTAGTAACGAGTACATCGCTTTTTTAGAAAATTAGTGATGTAAAACTTTACACACTTTGGTCTATAAACTTCTTACACATCACTTTCAATTAAGAAAAGGTGATGTCAAAAAAGATAATATACATCACTTTAAGGTAAAAAACTGATGTCAAAGAAATCCAGGTTCAAGTCTAAATGAAACATAGAAATCACTTTGTTTAAGATAAAACTGTTGTCAAGTAACATTATAAACATCACTTTTAACCAAACAAAACTAATGTCAAAAAACATAATGTACATCAGTTTCAGACAAACAACTGATGTCAAAGACTAACATGTTCAAGTCTAAATGATACATAGACATCATTTCATTCTAGAAAACACTGATGTCTTTATGCTAAATTAGGCATCACCTTTCATTAAAGAAACAAATGTTTAATATGTCAATTTACACCTCTGTCAAAATTATAGATGTTTTTGTGACAAAAAAACATAGCTCAATATATGTTTAATATGTTTTAATAGGTGTAATTTAGTTATTAAATAATTTTGTTATAGCATTTTTTGTAAAAAATCATCACATAGACATCAGTGTTTTTCTCTAAAATCGATGTTTTTGTGATAAAAAACATAACTCATGATATGTTTACCATGTTTAATTAAGTGTAATTTAGTTATTAAATAATTTATTTATAGCATTTTATGTAAATAATTAACACATAAACATCTGTTTTTACTAAAATTGATGTCTAATCGAGTATAGACATCGGGTATTCACCGATGTCTAGAATAGACATCACCGACATCAACATCGGTTGGGAAACAACATAGACATCGGCCAAAAAGCGATGTCTATGGACTTTTTTCTTGTAGTGAATAAATAACAAAAGATATACTTATACGAAAGTACGATCTTTATTTGAATAATCGAAAATAAGTTTGATTATTATTCAAAACTATCGAATATACCTTATTCGATTAATAGTTATAGAAAACTGTATATATATTATACTCGGGAACATCGACTCCCGGTTTAGAAAAATGTTCACCTTTGGGTCCCCTATACTAAGGGTATACGCAACTACTGCTTATCTCTAGCATAGGTATTATGCAGCTTGTAAGTATTTGAAATGATAATAGAATATCAAGATTACGAAACAGGCATGCATATAAATATCATATCACATGCTCCAATATATCGCAAGACTTTTCTAATAATAACCATGCACTTATCTCAAGATAATGCATCAATATATTACATCACAACAATAATATAACGGGTAGAAAACTTGTCTGAGTGTTCCCGAATAGACTTAAGCTCAGAGTGGGTTTGGTAACCTATGAACAACAACATAATCCAGAATAAGACCACGGTCGCTTAAAAAACTAGTCAAAACTCACTCATACCCTAACGGTCGCTTATACGCTTATCGATTTGTGTTAATTGCTCGCGTACCCTCGGCTCCACCAATTTTAATAAATTAACCATTACGAATTTTAAGGCGACTCTTTCGTGAGAACTTTACTAGATGCCTTATTCACTTGACATAATTCTCTCGTGTTTCAATTAATCATTTAAGGGTATCAATTATGGTCTCAAAGTTACTCGAGGTTTCGGGGTTCACTTGCGAAAGGCCGATACTTAAAATGGCCGTTTCTCATTACTCGTAAATTGGATTTAGGCGAACGACATATCAAAATGAAGCTCGTAACATGAAATATCTAAACATGGCAATTGTCAGAATCTTATAGTGAGTTCACGGGTCCTAAAGTTAAGAACAAAACAGTCTAAGGTAAATCGGGCATTACGACGGCTATGTTTACGTGACTTCCCAAAATTTTACCAAATCAATTTAACACCAAACCACCATCAATCAATCCCAATACAACCATATAACAATATCACTCATCAACCAACTTTAAACCATCTAAACTAAGCCCAAATCATACCATGAATCATCAAGAACAACTAGTGCTATTCATAACTCCCAAAATCAACAAAAGCACTTAACAACTAAGATCTCAACACAACTACTACACTTAATCTATTATTCCATCATCATAATCATTTATACCAAACAACTTAATACTAAGATCATGAAGAGTTATACCTTCCTTGAAGCTTTTAATCAATGAAAGATCCTTGGAATGCCCATGGAAGCCTTGATCTATGCTTAAGCTACCTTGATCTTACAAATAAAATCAAGAAATCAAAAATTTGTTCTTGAAAGTTACTATTCTCCCTAAACTTTTAGGAATTGTTTAACTAGGTATACCTTGGAATCTTGGATCCAAACTTATAGCATAACTAAGTTATGAATTATGGAAGCTAAGGAAATAAACCTTATAATTTTTGAAGGTGTGTAGCCTGAGTTTTGAAAAACTCCTCCTTGTTTTAAGAAGAAAGGCTGAGAGCTTTGTTCTTGAAAAGCCAAGGTCAACTTCTATTTTGGTGTTATGATTTTTGGTTGGTTGCTTTTCCCTTTTTGCTTGGCTACTTTTTAGAATTTATCATGGTAAATTATACTTGGCTAATAATCAACCAACAGAGCAAATCTACTTGTCATGCTTATGTCATCATGATTGTGTCATCTTTTAATACATGTTTTCTCCTTGTGGTGTGATGACATCATCGTCCACTAACTTCTTTGATTAAACCTTAATTACTTGGCTAATGACCGCTTGTCTGTTATACAGTTCGCTTATCTTTCATTCTCGTTTGTCGTTTGAGGGATCATATCCGGGATCTTATTACTTGGGTTCCCCTAAACCTTTCTCAATATTTTATATTCCTTTTATGATCCTCTCTTATAATCCTTGAATTTAAATCCTTTTAATCATGTTACCTTATACTCAATTCTTTCGGTATCTGGTGGATTTTCGAGAAAAATCAAAGTGTTCAAATTTTGATTCTGACGACCTTTACATACACTCATTTACTTTATGAAATACTAATAAGATCTTAGAATTTCCATAACAGTACTCCTATATATCGTGGTCTGATAATTTTTCTTAATCAGTATTGTCAGCAAAAGTTACTATTCATCAGGGTTTCAAAAAATTTCCAAAAATTGGGGTTATTACAGTCTCCCCTCCTTAAAAGGATTCCGTCCCGGAATCAGATAGAAAACAGTTGAGGATGCTTTTCTAGCATTGTGCTTTCTAACTCTCAAGTCAATTTTCCCACATTGTGGTTTTACCTCAAAACTCTGACTAGTTTGATAACCCTGTTCCTAAGCACTTGCTCCTTTCAATCCATAACCCTTACTGGTTGCTCCATATAGGTTAAGTCTGGTTGCATGTCTAAGTGCTCGTATTCTCCTATATGTTCGATATTCAGATTATGCTTCCTTAATATTAATATGTGGAACATGTTATGAACTTGCTGCAGGTTCGGGGTAGGGCTAGTTTATTTGATAACTTCCCAATACATCTTAATATATCCAAGGGCCCAATAATTAGTGGATTTATCTTTCCTTTCTTTCCGAACCTCATCAATTCTTTTCAAGGGGATACCTTTAACAACACTAGGTCCCCTATTTCATACTTTTTGTCCTTTCGAGTAAAATCAACATACTTCTTCTGTCCATCCTGGGGTTTCTACCAGCCGTCCTTTGATTAGATCAACTATATCTTTGGTCCTTTAGACCATTTTGGGCCCGAGCATCTTGCGCTCTCCAACTTCTTTCTGATACAAGGGAGATCGACATTGTCTTCCCTCAAGGATCTCATAAGGCGACATCTCGATACTGACATATCATCTATCATTGTAAGAAAACCCGATACATGCTAAGTGTTCATTCCAAATTCTTTCAAGTCTATCGCACAGACTCTCATCATAGCTTCTAGCGTTATAGCTTTTGCTTCTCAATACCCACTCTTTTCCAGTTCGTAATCGTTACTATCTTCCGTACAGAATACTATTCTGGATATATCTTTACTCGCTAGAGTTTTATAACCTTTTAATAAATACGTCAACCTTAGTATCACGAACGCGTTAGAATTGGAATACCACCGTACTGATACTACTTCATTTCTAGCTGCTTCTATCTTCGAAATCTTGATCCATCATATAGAAGTAAAATAATTTATTGAGAGATCACTATGATCATGAACACTTGTTACATCGCATAGTTAGTACATAAGGTGGCCAGCCTTTAGTACTTGACAAGCAATTAAACAACATTTGGTATCCTACTAGGCTTCTATCACACAAATAGATAGTCATTCGGCTATACCTCTTCTTTAGGAAGGGTTGTTCTTCTCCGTTTACACGTAAATGAAAAGAAGAGAAAAGAAAGAATTTAAGAGAATTATATAAAAATATTTCCACAAAACATCTAGCTTAGAGTCTACCTTTAAACTATAGAGGTTTATCACAGGAGAACAAAACAAATATATATATATCAACATCAAGTATTATAACATCGCAATTCACGTGCCTGAATATTTACTATTCCGTCCATCATTCCATGGACCTATGCTCTTGCGCGAGCTTATAAACAATCACCTTTGAAACTCCCTGGACTTCGAAAATCGAATCTGGGATTTCATTCTAGACATCATCATTACTAGAATTCTATGCTTGCATGCAACCTTCCTCCTCGGCAACAATCCCTTTTGGGACAACATCCTCAACCGCTATATCCTCAATATGAACACCATCCGGTCCCTTATTAGGGTACTCCATCGGATCCATGATCTGATCTCCAATATGTAATAAAACAACATCGTGTTGTTGCTCCTCAACCTCACGGTTCGGTGCCCCGCTACATCGATCTATGTTACTATCATGATATTTATAAGGGTTCCCATAAGGGTTTTAAATGTTAGTACTACGTAAGGTAGTCCGACTCTAAATTTGGCAAGAGTTCTTATTATCTTAGTGAACTTATCATTTTAACGACGCATCACCTCTGAGGTTTATAACACTTAGCTCTGATACCATTTCTGTAACACCTCCAAATCCGGGGTCGGGGATTCGGGTTGTCACGAGTTCCATTTCCCTTAATAACACCCAATCTTAATAAACAACCAACTACTGCGTACTGTGACCCCACAATATACACACACACCACAAGTTATAGTCTCAGAGATGAATATCAAAAATAACACAAGTCATTTTATTCCAAAATTATAAGTCATTACACCTCAAAAGGGTTTCTGAATAGATTTACATAATCTTTGCCATTATTATAATTCATAAATATACATAAGTGTGGTACATCAACAATTGGAAACCTAGCCTATTGGTAGTTCCTACCTCAGCTACAGCGGCATCAACGCCTACAGGAAATTGTGAAACATTTCCTATCCGCCCGCGAATTGGGAGCTTGGTCCTGTTCATCTTGTCTATCTGTTGTTGTGTGATGAAAGAATAAAGCAAGGGTGAGCAACAAGCCCATCAAAATAACATGTATGATAATTTACAATATATGAGCATTCTCATAGTACTCATGAAAGTCTTTGTCAAGAAGAAATGAACCAAGTTTGATATCTTAATGCGATGAAGTCACAAAATATTCAGTATATATATACATATATACTTCTCAAAATCTTTAAAATCCTCTAACATGTATAATATACACAGAGTTCCAGTTTATAACTGTATAAAATATCGTTGCAAGGTGATCTCATATATCTAATCTCGTCTCAAAATTTTTCTGAAAATCTTTGTTGTGTATAAGATAATAAGATAATCATTAACTAGATATAAGTTGAAAAGATGAAGTTACAAGATACTCCATATACTTATATCTTTTCCGAATACTACTTGAACTACCGCCGTTCAAGATATAATCAGTTTCAAAAGTTCATCACATAGATGAGACTACAAGATAAGACTTGAATATATTCAATCTTTGAAATATCATTTGAAAGAATGAAGTTACGAGATACTTCATTAGTCCCGATATATATATACACCTATATATATATACATTTCATACACTCTTCTGCTATGGAAGTATAAGCAGAGTTGTCATTCCCAGGAATTTTGGAAAGAAGAAACTTTGGCATAAACCTGATATCTTGTTGATCAGGCAAAGATACCAATTAAGTCACCTTTTCTACTTGTAGATAGATGAATCCCCCACTGGTCATCACCCTGGCCGTATTAGGACCTTATGCCGGACTTCCACTCAGCCACTTACGCATTGATGGACTCCCACTGAGCTACTTACTAGGGATGACAATCGGGTCGGATCGGGTCGGATATTGCAAAATCCATATCCAAACCCGAAAATTTTATCCATACCCGAACCCGACCTGAACCCAAAAAATACCCGAAAATGAATACCCGAACTCGATCCATCAGATTTCGGATGGGATTCGGGTATACCCGAAACCCGATTTTTTTTTGAATTGGATATTCATACCCGAAACCCGAACCCGAACCCGAAATCTGAAAAGTTGTATAATTATTGATGTTGCAAGTACTTGGGATCGAACACGCGACTTGTAGAGAAAGAGTTTTAATGTGTCATTTTCAACCACTACACCACATCATTAATTGTGTTATTATATGTATTGCCAATATTTAACAAATCAACTCAATTGATACCCAGTTTTTTAGATTTATTACTAAAAGATGTTTTGTTAACCTTATAAATTTTATCACCCTTTTAAATGATTGAATAATTATATTTAAATTAAACTTTATAGTTAGTTAATTTTTAACATAAATATAAATATATATGTTCTAAAAATTATATAATAATATGTATAATGTATATTATTAATATATATATTATAATATGTAATATATAAAATTATAATATTATATATATGTAAATTATATATATATATAATAATTCAGGTTTTTTTCGGATTTCGGGTTCGGATCGGGTTCGGATAGAGTTTCGGATTTCGGATCGGGTTTCAGATCGGTATACCTAATATCCAAATCCAATCCAAAAAAATTCGGGTTTAAAAATTAAATCCATATCCAAAAAATCGGGTTCGGTAAATCGAAAATTTCGGGTTTTGGATCGGGTATCCGTCGGATCGGATTATTTTGCCATCCCTACAACTTACACTTTCATGGACCCCCACTGAGCCCATGTTGCTTATGCCGACGCATTTCGATTGGGCTTACTTCCCGAATGTTGGGCAATTAATCAAACTCTTTTATCAAGTTAACAACTTCGTTGCTCCAAAAATACACCACGGAGCCGGATTCCTTAGGTTTTGAGCGAGTATTTAAATTCCCTTCGAAAGGAAGATCTTAAATCTGAAAATGAGTTTTGGGATCCGCTCTAACTTTTAAAGTCATTTTGAAGACTCGAAAATATTTTAAAGAATGTATAGAGTTATGATGATTGAATAAAATAAATCATTCCTGATATGTTAGAAAATATCTGAATATTATTATTTAAATAATAATCCCAAAAGGATAATCTTTATAAAAATAATTGAAGTAGAAGTTTTAAAAACTTATACTTGAAACGAATAATAAATAACAAAAGATATACTTATACGAAAGTACGATCTTTATTTGAATAATCAAAAATAACTTTGATTATTATTCAAAATTATCAAATATACCTTATTCCATTAATAGTTATAGAAATATATATATATATATATATTTATATATATTATACTCGGGAACATCGACTCCCGGTTTAGAAAGATGTTCACCTTTGAGTCCCCTCAACTAAGGGTATACGCAACTACTGTTTATCTCTAGCATAGATATTATGCAGCTTGTAAGCATTTGAATTGATAATAGAATATCAAGATTACGAAACAGGAATGCATATAAATATGATATCACATGCTCCAATATATCGCAAGACTGTGCTAATAATAACCATGCACTTATCTCAAGATAATACATCAATATATTACATCACAACAACAGTATAACGGGTAGAAAACTTGCCTGAGTGTTCCCGGATAGACTTAAGCTTAGAGTGGGTCTGGTAACCTATGAACAATAACATAATCCAGAATTAGACCACGGTCGCTTAAGAAACTAGTCAAAACTCACTCATACCCTAACGGTCGTTTACGGTCGCTTATACGCTTATCGATTTGCGTTAATCGCTCGTGTACCCTCGGCTCCACCAATTTTAATAAATTAACCGTTACGAATTTTCAGGCGACTCTTTCACGAGAACTTTACTAGCTGTCTTATTCACTTGACATAATTCTCTCGTGTTTCGATTAATCATTTAAGGGTCTCAATTATGGTCTCAAAGTTACTCGAGGTTTCGGGGTTCACTCACGAAATGCCGATACTTAAAATGATCGCTTCTCATTGCTTGTAACTCGGATTTAGGCGAACGACATATCAAAACGAAGCTCGTAACATGAGCTATCCAAAAATGGCAATGGTCAGAATCTTACAGTGAGTTCACGGGTCCTAAAGTTAAGAACAATAACAATTTAAGATAAATCGGGCATTACGACGACTATGTTTATGTGACTTCCCAAAATTTTACCAAATCAATTCAACACCAAACCACCATCAATCAATCCCAATACAACCATATGACAATCTCACTTATCAACCTACTTTAAACCATTTAAACTAAGCCCAAATCATACCATGAATCATCATGAACAACTAGTGTTACTCTTAACTCCCAAAATCAACAAAAGCACTTAACAACTAAGATCTCAACATGACAAAGTAACTACTACACTTAATCTATCATTCCATCATCATAATAATTTATACCAAACAACTTAATACTAAGATCATAAAGAGTTATACCTTCCTTGAAGCTTTTAATCAATGAAAGATCCTTGGAATGCCCATGGAAGCCTTGATCTATGCTTAAGCTACCTTGATCTTACAAATAAAATCAAGAAATTAAAAATTTGTTCTTGAAAGTTACTATTCACCCTAAACTTTTAGGAATTGTTTAACTAGGTAAACCTGGGAATCTTGGATCCAAACTTATAGCATAACTAAGTTATGAATTATGGAAGCTAAGGAAATAAACCTTATAATTTTTGAAGGTGTGTAGCTTGAGTTTTGAAAAACTCCTCCTTGTTTTAAGAAGAAAGGCCGAGAGCTTTGTTCTTGAAAAGCCAAGGTCAACTTCTATTTTGGTGTTATGATTTTTGGTTGGTTGTTTTTCCCTTTTTGCTTGGCTACTTTTAAGAATTTACCATGGTAAATTATACTTGGCTAATAATCAACCAAAGCAAATCTAGTTGTCATGCTTATATCATCATGATTGTGTCATCTTTTAACACATGTCTTCTCCTTGTTGTGTGATGACATCATCATCCACTAACCTCTTTGATTAAACCTTAATTACTTGGCTAATGACCGCTTATCTGTTATACGGTTCGCTTATCTTTCGTTCTCGTTTGCCGTTTGAGGGATCATATCCGGGATCTTATTACTTGGGCTCTCCTAAAACTTTCTCAATATTTTATATTCCTTTTATGATCCTCTCTTATAATCCTTAAATTTAAATCCTTTTAATCATGTTACCTTATACTCAATTCTTTCGGCATCTGGTGGATTTTCGAGAAAAATCAAAGTGTTCGAATTTGGATTCTGACGACCTTTACATACACTCATTTACTTTATGGAATACTAATACGATCTTAGAATTTCCATAACAATACTCCTATATATCGTGATCTGATAATTTTCCTTAATCTGCATAGTCAGCAAAAGTTACTATTCATCAGGGTTTCAAAAAATTTCCAAAAATTGGGGTTATTACACATATGCAATCACCTTATTATGTTGCATTAGCACACAACCTAGTCCTTTATGCGAAGCATTGCTATATATGACAAAATCTCCTTTGTCGTCGGGTAGTACTAAAACCGGCACATTCACCAATTTCTGCTTTAACTCTTGAGAGATTTATTCACATTCCGCATTCCATTCAAACTTATGATTCTTCCTTGTCAACTTGGTCAACGACGTAGCGAACTTTGAGAAATCCTTTACGATCCTTCTGTAGTACCCAGCCAATCCTAGAAAACTTCTTACTTTCATAGGAGTCTTTGGTCTCTTCCAACTCACAATTGCTTCTATCTTTGCGGGGTCCACCCTAATTCCTTCGCTTCCAATTATATGTCCTAAAAAATTGAACATCTTTTAACCAAAACTCACACTTTGAGAACTTTACATACAACCTCTCTTGTCTAAGAATCTCCAAAACTATCCACAAGTGTTGCTCGTGCTCTTCTTCCATCTTTCAATATATTAAAATATCATCAATGAACACCACAATAAACTGGTCCAAGTATTTCTTGAAAACTCGATTCATCAAGTCCATATATAAAAGCCGCAGGGGCATTTGTTAATCCGAAAGGCATTACTAAAAACTCATAATGTCCATACCTCGTCCTAAATGCCGTCTTTGGGATGTCTTCTGGTTTAATCTTTAATTGGTGGTATCCCGACCTCAAATCAATCTTCGAAAAACAATTTGCTCCTTTTAGTTGGTCAAATAAATCGTCTATTCTCGGCAACAGATACCGATTCTTAATCGTCATTTTATTCAAACTCCCGGTAGTCGATACAGAGTCTCATGCTTCCGTCTTTCTTCTTTACGAAAAGAACTGGCGCTCCCCATGGAGACGTACTGCGCCTTATGATCCAAAAGTTCTTGTATCTGACTTGCTAACTCCTTCATCTCTACTGGTGCCATTCTATAAGGTGCTTTCGAAACGGGTTCAGTTGCTGGGGCAAGATTAATCTTAAACTCAATCTGTCGATCTGGCGGTAGTCCTGGTAATTCCTATGAAAACACATCGGGAAATTTTCTCAATACTGGAATCTCCTCAATGCTAGGAACTCCCTTTTCTGAATCTACTACATAGGCTAAATATGCTTCACAACCTTTCCTAAGTAGCTTGCTTGCTTGAATAGCGGTGAGAAATAGCTACTCTTGCTTCTGGCCCTTAAATATCACCTTACTCCCATTCCTTACTCGAAGATAAACCTTCTTAGATCTACAATCTATCTGAGAATTATTCTTTCCTAACCAATCCATTTCTAATATTATATCAAACTCCCCTAACTTGAAAAGTATCAAGTCAACTGAAAACTTATGCCCGGAGATGTCAATCTCACATTGAGGGAAAAATTGACTCACATGTATCTTTTCTTGATTGGCAATTACTATGTTCATTATTTCACTCATATCCTTCTTATCACAGTTTAATCTATTAGCAAAAGTTTCTGATATAAAATACTTTGCAGCTCCTGAATCAATCAATACTTTAGCTTCAACACTATTTATCAAAAGCTTACCTGCTATCACCTCAGAATTCTGAACAACATCCTTCATCTTCAGATTAAAAGTCCTTGCTGATGCTTGTGGAGTCTCTACAGGTGGTGGAGGTAATGCCAACATTTCTGGTCGTGCTGCGGTGCTGGTGCTGGCTATATTCATCATGCTCTTGATTAATCCGGTGGACCTGCACTCCTTGGCGATATGTCCAACGTTTCCGCACTTGTAGCATGTTACTCCAGGTTTTTGCACTTTACACTCATTGGCCAAATGTCCCTTTTGATTACATCGATAACATGTCATGTTGAGCTTGTTACAAATTCCTGGATGCTTTTCCCCACAATGCCTACATTCGACCCTTGGTTGTTTGTCATCGTTCGCTTGACCCTGATTCTACTGATGGTTTCCTTTATTGTCTTTTCTCTTGTTCACTTCCCCTTTCTTCTGTGCATTCCATCCTTTTTGGAATCCAATTCTCTTCACGTTTCTATCTTGCTGGTACCCCGATTCCACCCTTTCCTTCTGATGAAACACTTTCCTCTTCTTAAAATCTCTTTCCTTTCTGGATTGCGCTCCATTACTTTCAATTAATGCTTCCTTATGGACTACCCCAACGTAGGTACCAATCTCAAACATCGAAACTCTATCTCGAATCCAATATTCGAGCCCTTGTTGAAACCTCTGAGCCTTCTCTTCATCAGTATTCACATACTTAGTCACAAATCTTGACAATTCGGTAAACTTCTTTTCATATTCCAAGACTATCATACTCCCTTGTTTCAATTCCAGGAATTTCATCTCCATCTGTTTCTGCATAAACCGGGGGTAATATTTTTCCAAGAATAACTCCTTGAACCTAGTCCAAGTAACCGGTTGAACTTCTTCCAAAGCTTTGACTGAATCCCACCAATAAATTGCTTCCCCTTTCAAGAAATATGCATCATAGATGGTCTTCTGTTCTTCCCCTAGTCGAACCAATTCAAAAGATCTTTCCATTTCTCTTATCCAAGTGTTGGCTACTACGGGATCAGTGGTATCATGAAAAGCTGGAGGGTTCACATTCTGAAAAGTTTTGAAAGTCACAATTTGTTGAGGGAGCTCGGATGGATCTGGTTGATGTTGGTGTTGATCATGATTCTCTTGGTTTCGAAATTGTTGTTGTTGGAATTGTTGTTGAAGAGTTTGTTGTTGTTGAGCAATTGCATTAGTCTGTTGTTGCAGAGTTTCCAATATTCGAAGGATATTGGGGTCGGTTGCAGAAGCAGTACTGGTTTGCTTTGTCTTTTTAAGAGGCATATTTCTGAAAAGAAAATCGGTAACAAGAAGGTATGATTATGACAGATATTTCAAAGCTAGGTTATCACAGGGTTAATTTGATCACATGATGTTTAGATTTTAGCAAAGTTATACATGATTATAAGTATGAAAGCGAAAATATAGGCAAAATTTGGACAACAGAATTACATAAGTAAGCTCGAAACAATTGCGATAATCGCAAACATGATTCTGATATAACAGGTTTAACAAGGTAGTTAAGGGTATAACAATCAAAACTAAGGTGACAAGAAATTAGGGGAATCACATGTATTCGGATTTAGTTAATGAGTTTATATACAATAATAGCGAAGCTACATTGAACGATAATGAAATGAAACGATAGTGCATTAATCATTAGAATAAAGTTATCTTACAACACCAATCATGGTTTGAATTTTTAAAAGTCAACGACATCATAGTTCTAAAAAGAAATATAGAAACTACATAGTTCGAGAAATACAATCAACATAAAGGGTAGCCAACTGGAAAGGGAATAGGAAATCTGGCTCCTAATTTGGCCTAACAGTCATCTACCTAGGTCTCCTCGTAAGCATCTCGGGATATCAGGATCTCTTTCCACTGTTCTCCCTGAAGCACCTTCACAATGCCCTGAAGTTCATCTGCTACCATCTGGATGGTGTACTGGCTGTTGCGGTCACGGTGTGCTGGCATTTCCCCAAGCTTAGTGTTAATGAACTGCGTCAAGGACTCGAGTCTCGCAATCAACTGCGCCTTAGGTTCCTCCTTAAGCCGTGTATCATCCTGGAAAGCCACATCCAGTCGCTCCATAAGTCGATCGTACTTCCTTGGAGCCTATCATACTGGAGCCTCAAGTCAGCGTACACGAAGAATGCTATAGTGTCAGATGGCACCGAGGACGAAGAAGAATGCATCCTTTGATGAGAAAAAATTTATACGAAGGAAAATTTTAGCGACTTACTTGAATAATATCTACTTACACTCTCGCATTTCCTACATATATATATATATATATATATATCCTATAACCTATATGGACTATTTAGGGACTCTAAACCAGGATCTGATACCAAGACCTGTCACAGCCCCAAAATTTACACTAACAAAATATAACTGAATAAATACAAAGTTATTACAAACGGCTGTTAACAACATAATCCAAGATCGCAAAGGTTCAGGGTTTGAACAGTCCCATACTACAACTATTATAATTTATATCTAAAGCTACACACAAAAAACCAACTATACTACCTGAGCTCTCACATAAGCCTCAGCATCTCCACCAGTAGACTTACGAGCAGTCTGCTTGAATCTAACCATACTTGCTAGCTGGAATGACATAAATGAAAAGCAAGAATTGAGCCAAGTGCTCAGCAAGGTATATCATAAAACAGAATTTAACATCATAGAAAATTATATCTGGAAATTGAGGTGTATGGCATCATTATTCAAGTCAAAACATTTATAATCAAATTATTGCTTAAAATCATTTTATGACGCTACGGATTACAGCCGGTGATCAGCCATGAAGTAATCCCGAACCTCTTAACAATTTAATGGGATCCCTAGGCATCTTTTAAGCCTAACATAATAAGTGTGAAAGGGACTTGCGTCTTAGTCCAATTCACCAATCTCAAGAAAACATTCTTTTATTTAAAGAGCAATTAACTTTTATAAAATTGATGCCAAGGAGAACTTTACAAAGATATATACAAAGGGGTTTAAATCATCAATCAAGGATTTCGAGTTAAGAAACTCTTATCATAATGATGTGACTTCTCACTGGCAGGGTTTTCAAGGATAGTCAGCAATTGTTCGATAATCAAGGAAGAAAGTATTGAAAAAGAGTCATAATGTTGTTCTACAAGATAGAGGTCTCAAATTTGAGGATTTTATGAGGGATTTATCTAGTTACAAAAATTGGGTATGATTGTAAGGATTTATGTAAAGAGTTGGTAACTCGGAGGTGTAAGAGTAAAAAGAATAATGGTTAATCAAGAGAGATTACGTATGAGGTTTTATAGTTTATAAGGGTATATTTTTATAAGCGTATGCACAACATTTGTAAAGTCTCAATCGAAAATCAGAATATTTGCAACAATATATCATGGTGACAACAATATTAAAAGAGATCAATTTGTGAGCATACTATCGTAATTCAAAGGAGTGGCTCAGAACATTTGCAATGTCTTAATAGTTTAGAATAGTTCTCAAGATATATCTCGAGAGGGTGGTAGGACACTTGCAATATATCATGAAATTACGGGAACACTTGCATAACATAATTTAAGGAAGACATCACTAGAATGATAACCGAAGGCAAAAACACTTGCAACATATAGAATTGACAAGGGTAAAACACTTGCCTTAAGAAGGTTGGACTAACTCTCGTCTTGATCGTGGAAGCAACCGGGAGCACTACTCAACTTTGACGGTAAGCTTACTACCTTCTCCTGAGCCTACACAAAATATTAGACCTCATGAAGACACACTCTCACAAAAACTCCATCCTAGTTAAAGAATTCAAATCATATTGGCACTTAGGCCTAACTACACATTCGACTCTTTACTAATCACTTATTATGCTCAAATAATCATTTAGGATCACATAACACATTTAATCACATAATATATAACTTTGATATCATTGTGCACTATTGAGTATTGAATGATCTCACTCCACCAACACGATTGACTCGAAGTGCTACCTAGTCTAGTACAACCCAACTAGCTCTCCAAGTTTGAAGTGCCTTTACTAGCCAAACTCTATTTCACTAAGCCATACCTATGGCCCAACCTCCTACTGACCTCTTACTAACAATTAGACTCAATGGTCAACTCAGGCCTCATCTCTAAGAATGCAAAAATCTAAGTGCAAGGATAATGCATTCCTAAGTGCAACTATTAGTTGACACCAAATGACACTAAGTGACAATGAACCCCTTCCACTCAAGGTTTGATACTCAAATTACTACAGTGGAATATTAGGTCCTAAATATAACTTATGAACTTGGAATGAAACCAAGGCTCAACCTAGGCCTCTCGGGCCTACTCTCAAAGATGGCTCTCCCTGTCCTTGTGACATTCAAACTGCCCTAATTTGAACTCGCTTTATACTCTTGGTTTTAACTCTAAACCTTCGAACTATGGCCTGAAAAACTTCCCACAAACTCCCTAGTATCAATGCTAAGCAAGGCCTAATGAGGGCCTACCGATGACACTACTTTCTAAGCTTAAAAGTGCTCCTTACTCCAGCTGCCTCTGTTCTGACCTGAAGTCATGATTCGACTTGAGCACCTAACTAAATGAATGGATTGGGCCTCCCAATGCCCAACGAATGCTCATTCAAAACTCTCCTACAAACTAGTGCAACATTCTGGAAAAAAACAAACCTTACACTATCCCTTCCACCTTAACTCTCAATTATAAACCATGAACCTAATCTTTAACCAAGCATAATTACTAACACGTGGTGGAGATCATTCATACTCTAATGTACCATGACCCATTTATACGAACAAGGTAGCAAGACTAACACTTAAACCATATTTTCAAGTACTCATGCATAAAACGAATATTCATAACAACATGCAACACAATACTAATTGAATATACTCATTGAGCCACTATAAAAACTATATTTTGTCATAATAAAGCACTTATCAAGAAAAGTATACTCATTCTTTAGCAAATCAAGTTACATTTAAGGTATATAATCGAACTTAAATCCAAAATCATGTATATAGTTTAGTTTCTAACATGCGCTCCTAGTACTCTAAGATTTTGAGTGTAAAATCAACATGCAATCATTTAACATACAATATCCCAAGTATTTCATGACATGCAAGGGTTTTAAAGATCATGATCCATCAAAAATTTTGCTATAAAGTGACATGCAATCAAGACTTGTTCACATAATATTTAATCACAAACAAAGAACACAAAACTCTACTCCATTTAACTCTTAAAGAGTCATTGCCGAATGGAAGGGAGTGAAATGATCATACAAAATGGCAAGGAAGTCCCTTAACCATTGATCATTTTCACTCTTGATGCTTTTCCTTTGTTTTGAACCTTAAACTCACAAGAATCAAGGTTTTCAATACTAGGCTTCACTCAAAACTCAACATGAAATCTTAAACCAAGTAGTACACTTAATATTTAACTTACTAAACAAGTGATAAAGTCTTAGAGAATGATTTCTTGCAAGAACCTTTGAAGAAAAGATGAAAGAAAATGAACAAAGGGGGGGGGGGCTTGGCTTCAGCCGAGAGAGAGAAGAGAGGAGGGAGGTGAGTGAGTTGGAGTGTGTAAGTGGTGAAAATGACACAAGGTGATGATATGGTGGTGGTTTGATGATACTGTAATCTATATTTACCTTTTTATCCCTCTTCCAAAACTAACAAGGTTTGCATGCAAGGTCAACTTAGAAAATTGACTAGTTAAAGTGAAGTTAGTGGGGTTGGATTTGACAACAATACCCCTCCCTTCAATTGAGTGGATTTTTGCATGCAAGGTTATCATGGTAAATGATAAATTATTAATCTAATTAATAAAATATAATTTTAGAGAAAGAATTTTATAAATAAAAATATAAATCTATAAATCATAAAAGTCATACCATAAAATAGTTTAGGATTTTAAATTTTTTTTGAGATCACTTTCAAAATTTTTAAGGAAAGAAGTTATTATATATAGAATTTTCATAAAATAATATCTTTAATAATATATCACAAATTACTCAAATAAAGGCATTTCGTTTCTCAAAAATTTTCCAAATAAATAATTTAATTTACAATTCAAAAAAATGACCCTTAGGACTCATAAAAGCACATAATTGACTTGCGCTTGATATATATATATATACATATATATATACATAATTCAACTAGAAATATACCTGTTGTAACAAATTAGAAATTAACTGAAATATGAAATATAAATATTTCAGAAATCTCTGCTTATTTATTTTTCAAAAATCAAAAATTCAGCTTGAAAAATTTTAAATTCTAAGAAAATTATCTAATTGTTAATTTACATCTTTAATATGTAAAATTAACACAAGGCAGAATTAAAGCAATCAAAAGTATATAGAAAACTAAGTTCTCGATAAATCTAATTGACTTATCGACAAATCATTTTAAGATGTCTTGAGTGAGTTCTCGATAAGTCATTTTTCCTGACTTCTCGAGTGACTTCTCGATAAGCTTTATTATGACTTATCGATAAGTCATTGTAGAGCTCTCTATAAGTGTTAACTTAAAGAGTTCTCTACAAGTATAATTTTAGACTTATAAATAACTCAGAACTGAAATAATTTAATTCAATAAATTAATTTGGTAAAATACTTTTGGCAAAATTCTTCTGATTTTATTTTGATTTATTCAAATAAAAATTGGTAATAACTCAGTCCATTTTGAACAAACTGGGTATTTATTTGACATCTCGATAATCTTATTTTTAGTTCTCTATAAATATAAAATAAAATGAATTATCGATATGTTCCTCACTTTTCAAAATGACTTCTCGATAGAAAAACTCCAAACATCTATTTTTGAGTTCTTGACAAGTCATTTACTTTTACTATAAATACCCAGACATCTCAATACACATATACTTACGCCTTCGAGAACTCTAAGTGACCTAGATTTTTCAATTCAAAACCGATTTCTTTCTCATTTCAAATTTTTTGTCTCTAGTTTCTTTTACCCATTAATCTTCATACTCATACAAATGGCATCAAACATTATTGTACCCATCATCCCAAGAGAGACCAACTTTCTTGCATTCGTATATGCTAATCAAGCTCCTAAAGATTTCAAAAGCTTTGTCAAGTTCTTATCTGAAACCTACTTTGTTGGAGCTCTTACAGCCAACCCAGTTCTTTATCTGGATGTATTGGGTGATTTCTGGAACACAGCTGTAGCTAGGACAGTTGTGCATGAAGACTAATCTTCAAGCCTGGTTGTTTACTGTCAAATCAAAGGACAACAGGTTGAGATAACTGAAGCTGATATGAAGATGGCCTTGAACATTCCAACTGACAAGATAGTAGATATCCCAACTCAGGATGAGCTCTATGAATTCTTGGACTTCATCAACTACTCTAAGAAGATTAACTTGGCCAGCTTGAATAAGAAGAATCTGATAAGGGAGTGGTCTTTTTTGTTTGATTCTGTGATAAGAGCTTTACATTCAGGAAATCAGGATTTGACAATATTTCTAGTATTGTCCAGAAGCTGGTCTACTCAATGGCTCACAATAAACAAATTAATGTAAGACACTACATTCTGGAGGAACTAAGCACCAGGCTCATCATGCCATTCACTTCAAGAGGTAAATAAATTTTCCTTCTTAGATTCATTATATTTGCCTTAAAACGTAAGGTAAATGACATACATATGCTTGAAGGTGTAGATAGGTCATTAATAGGCAACTGTAAGCAAGTGTCTAAAATTCTATTTGGATCACTTAGTACTAAGAATAAGGTACATGTGGGTCTTAAGTTAACACCTTTCATGATTGAAATATTAAAGACCCATCCTTACAATATGCCTGACATGAGAACCAATGTAGCTCCAACTAGTGCAACAATGGTTCCTGATCCCGTGAAAGCACAAACACAGGTACACCCACATGAACCTACCCATATTGAGCCTACTTCTTCAAAACCAATAGCAGCTAGGAAACCAACCACTTCATCATCTCAAAAGGGTGAAGTGAGTAAAAAGAAGAGATAGGTTGTAACCCTTACTATTTTGAATGAGAGTGGTGAGGAACAAACACCAGCTGAGTCACCTTTGGTCAGAAAATCAAAGAAGGCTAAGCACACTGATTTGACCACTCTAGACACCTCTACATCCTCTCAAAAAGATGTAGTTATAAACAAGGGACTTGAACATAATCTAGGGGAATTCTCTCAACAGGATGTTTCTATTGAAAAAAGCATTCTCCCAAATGCACCCTGTAAAGAGTCTGCATAACCATCACTTAGTCAAATACAAGTGTATAGAAGGAGAAACAAGGATGACACACACAAGGAGAGCACATCTCTTGAAGCTCCCTCATCCATTCAGGGGGAGCTGCCAACACTCAGTGCTAAACTTCAAAATCTTATATCTAATATTTCTTCTTTCTATAGTGAAACACTTGAATCAAACCCTCAAGTGTTGCCCCAATCAAGTGACTTGGTTCAAGAAACCTTGCTCACCACCCATAAATCTCATTTATATGGTGAAAGGCTACTAGCCGGGGTAGACCTTGATGACACCATCAAAACCATGGGGGATTCATCAGTTTTTATTGAAGACCCCATGGAGGTCACAAATGCACCTTCATGTGCAAATCAGTCTTCACAGACTGCAAGATTTGAGGGTAGTACTCCTGAGGGGGAGCTATCTAAATCCTCTCCAATTCTATTGGAGGTTCCTGTTCCAGGAACAACTTCCCTCAAAACCCTGACAGAAATTGCATTAACAATTGATGCTAGGAGTATAATTTCCAAGGATCCTATCATAGAGGAGGCAAGTATATCACATTTAAGTGAAAGTGTGGTGCAAGACACATAAGGGTTTGAGACTGGTGCACATGACAGTAACCCAGTCAAATCCCATCCAATTCAATTGGAGGTTCCCACCACGAGTGGAGAACAATAACTTGTCATAACCACAGTACCTAATGTGAGTTAAACTGTGACTTCTGTCACATGTGGTTTTGTTATTTTGTCCCCTTATCACCCAACAAATCAACCATCAATCTCTCAACCTCAACAATCTCACCTCATCTCCCAGTGGCTCCAAGAAACTGAAGATCAACCTTCAACCATTGAAGATCTAGTAGTTGATCATATTGGAGGCCTTGCACATATATCACAACAGCTGCTCACATCCAACATGTCAAATCAGGACTACCAAGCTATCATGCTCACCTACCAGGCAGATGTTGAAGAAAATAAAGCTAAAATTGTAGATGAAACTGGTCATGATGCAAACTGTGATGCTTGGTTAGATAAAGAATTTTCTATTGAAATGGATGTCGTGCTAGCTAAGTTCAGGGAGGAGTATATCACTGTTCTGGGAAGAAATGCTAGATCTCTCACTCCTCAAGAAGTGTATGATGCCATCAATGATGTATTCAAGGCTCAAATCAAGGCTTTTCACAAATTTGAAAAAGCACTTCAACTCACATTGACTGGTCATCAAGATAAAATAATGAAGATGGTGAGGGAAAAGATGGATCAAATCATTCCTTATCAAACTGAGATAAAAAACAAATTCATAAACTTTACTGACCAGATGACAATGCATGATCTCAGTGGAATGGAATCAAGTGTCAAGAACCTCAAGACCTCATTTATGGCCCTGAATGAACAAGTCCAAAATCACATCATTCATTCTAATGACACAAGACTGAAGCTGGATCAAATGCACTCCAGCAGATACACTCCTTCAGCCTTGCTCATGGATGAAATCAAGAAGGCTGTTCACGACACTTTTAGAGTTTCTACTTCTTCTACATCTCAATCCTCATCCACACTACAAGTTCAAGAACTATAATACCAAGTTTCTTCTCTCAAATCTTGAAATGACTCACCGAGTGCAGAAGTTCAAACTCTTACATCCTTGGTGCAGAGTCAACAGACAGATATAAAACCCTAGTGGACTCTCACAAACATCTCCAAATACAGAATTATGTTGCTTTGGGAGCCATCATGGGGAAACTCAACATCCCACTACCCTCACTACTGAAAAAATTAGGCCAGAATTACCAACTCCCCTACTCATGCCTGTCAACAAGACTAAGGGGGAGATTGAGGCTAGGATTCAACAATCCAGGGATGCCAAATCTAAGTCTAAAGAGCCTATTCAGGTTGGTCAAATCTCTTCACATACTCAAGTCTCTCATGATGTTGGAAAAGAAAGACTTCTAAAAGCTCTAGAAGGACCAAATCAAGACCAAGAATTCAGTGAACTTCTTACAGTACTAAGAATGTCACTTCAAAACAACTACATGACCTACAAGAAAGCTTTGGCCAAAAACATCAACTTCATCAAGGCAGTAGTTGTAAAAATTGATAATTTCTTGGAGAAAAGAATTGTTGTGAATATCAATAATGGTGGTGTGGACAAATGTCATCAGGTGTCTCTTCAAAATACTAAAACATTATGAGCATCTGAACTGGATGTAATAATTGAAAGAGTAAATCCAGTTATTCCAGAAGACACCCAACTTCTCCATGAGCTCAAAAATGCACAGATAGCAGTGTTAGGTCTCAATATGTTTGTAGAAGGGGGTTGAATACAAACTATACCGTTTATTCGAATAAAATGCGGAATAAAAAAAAGTGAAACAAAATTCAAGTTAAATAAAACTATTATTAAACTTGAAAGGTGTTACAACAACGGTATCGTTTACAAGGGATTAATTTCAAATAAATTATTTCAAATCTAGAATAAATTTTACATGAACTTTTTCTATTTTTGAAATAAAAAGGATCAAATGCTAAAAGCAATTTGAGATTAAGTTCTAGGGATTTTGATCCGCTAGATAGTTACACAAGAACAAGAAAATGATTTCTAGTGGTTTAGATTTAACAATGAATACTAGAAATTAATGATATGAGAAATTGCAATAAGTTCTCTGCTGTTTTCTTGGTTCTGTGTTCTTCTGTTAATTTGATATTCAATGCTCTGTCTGTTGAAAATCAGCCGCTGCTCTTTTATATTAAATCAATCCTTGATTTAACTGGCAAGACAATCCTGTTAGCTCAGCAAGACAATCCCAACAGCTGGTAGAACTTTCGGTAGGACTATTGATTGTACTAGCAAGACAATCACCACAGCTGGTAAGACTTCCAGTAAGACAATTTAAATGAACTGGCATGACTTTCAGTATGACTATTGATTGTCATACCGATTGTCATACTAATACAAAAGATTGTCTTGCTGAATTAATTTTGAATTTAAATTTAAAATCAATTCTGAAAAACCATAATATTAATTCAGAATTAATTAATCAATTAATCCAATTAATCAATAAATTAATCTTTGCAGATATAATTTATTTTCTTAATTAAATTATACGACTTAATTAATTAATAGAGAATTAATACTATTCTTGAACAGCAACCACTCTTCTGACAATCTGCTGAAAATCACTGAAACTTATGAATCCATTTCACCACTTCAATGTTGACACTCGATGTACTGTCTGGTTCATGAATGACTAACATCTGTGATGTTTCTTCATGTCTTGATTTTCTTCAGATTAAATTCCTGTAATTAATTGATACCCTGACGAGATCTCTGTCACTTGATTAAATCCACAATCTTGATTTATATCACTGAGGCTTGATCAATTTCTTGAGCTTCTTCCAGTGAATTAAGTCCTCAAGTCTGTAGATGAACAATGTTACTTAATCCTTTGACATATGTTACTTTGAGAGATCTCTCTGACGATAGAACCACTATT
This sequence comes from Apium graveolens, assembly GCF_009905375.1. NCBI lineage: Eukaryota > Viridiplantae > Streptophyta > Magnoliopsida > Apiales > Apiaceae > Apium > Apium graveolens. Next base: position 220,523,182 of record NC_133654.1, read on the forward strand.
TACTTGTTATATCCTTATTTGAGTTGAGTTAAATCCTCGAATAAACAAATATGCTATGACATATGCCTTTCAATCTCCCCCTATTTGTTTGTTAGACAATAACAACTAATACCTAGAGGATAACTCAACAAACAAATAAGAAAAAGATATACACAGTAATGCAAAGTAAATAGCAGAAAAGTTCTGGATTATATTTAACATTTTCCAGATTCCAAAAGAAATTTACAAGTGAATACAAGATAGATGTTCCTCTAGACTGAACATATAACTACATTAGTCTATCTTGATTCATAAAGATCTAATCATATTACATTAAGTTTTGAGCTAATTGAATTCAGTTGTCTTCCCTTCCGAATTCACCTTCTTCCAAATCTTGAAGCAACTCCTTGTCAAAGACACAATCCTTTTCAGAAGTGAAGCTGGTTGGTCTGACTGGTTGAACTCCAACTGACTTTAGCTTATTCTTGAACTGATTGTACCTTTTAATATTCTTGTCACAATAAGCTTGAATCAGATCAGCTGCTTGAGTTTTCAACATGGATGAATATCCAGCAGTTCTTAAGTGATGTTCCATCCAGACAAGATGCTTAGCAGAGTAGTCTTTAAGAGATTGTGAATCGAGCTGGCAAATTTGAAGACAGTCAGACTTAAAGAATCTTACCTGATGAGGATTGTTGACCACTTGAGGACTAACCCTGCTGGCAAACTCTTTGAGCCTTTCTCGAAGAACTTCATTCAATTCTGAGCTTCTTTTGACTTTGTTGAGAAGAACCCAAATCTCTGATAAAGAATGATTCTCAAACAGATGAAGTGATACCTTGAAAGATCCTTCGCTCTGACAATATACAAATATGCTCATTTCATTTAGAGATCTGTCAAAGGCAGCTGTGATCCTTGAGACTTCAGTCTTGATAGCATTCATGTACACGTCATTTTTTGGATTAGAGATCTCCAGCTTGTCAAGAAGATGTAGAAACTGCCTATCATTGTTTGTGCTCAGCTGAGGCATATCAAGTACTCTTCTAGCTTCATCCCATTTTTCACCAATCTTCAGTTTGACATCTCTCCTCCTTTCTTTAGCTTTAATGTCATGAAGACGTTGCTTTTCAAGAGTTTCTGTTCGTTCAATGTTTTTCCTCATGTCAATGATCTGGGATACCTTTTTGAGTTCAGCTTCTTTTCTTTTCAACTCTGACTGCTGCTGCTGAAACTCTTTCTCAAAAACAGGATCCACTTGAGCTTCCTCTTCCCATTCTCAAAAATCACTTTCCTCCTTAGCTTCAAAGAAACCATCTTTATCTTCCAAGACTGGTTCAGTGGGAATGTCAAAAATATCAAAGTCATCCTGTTCTCCACTATAGTAGACATCATCAGCCTTCCCTGTGCCTCCAGCAGACGAATCTTTTTCTTTTCCCTTTCCACTTCTCCCTTTCTTCTCTCTCTTAGTTGAGGAATCCTCTACAGACTTTCCTTTAGACCCTCCATGACCTCCATCACCTCTAGAGCCTGAGCCTCCACCAGACGGCCCTTCAAAGAAAGTCCTTTGTTCTTCATTAGGGCAGTGAGAATTTTTGATCATGAAGTACAAGTGCTTCATCCCTTCATTAAGATGTTCCATGCCCGTCTCTATCTTCAGAAATCTGGAGGAGTCCAGTGAATGATTCATTTCAACCAAATCTTCAAGAGAAGTCATTCTTGAATGAAGAGAGCAGAAGTTTGAAATGTCTTCAGCTGATAAAGTTGGAGATGCCTGGATTAAGTTAAGCTTTGGTACAACAGAGGTCTTCAAATCTGATATCTCAGTCCTGATGAGAGCCAGCTGATTATTGACAGAGGTGGAAGAAGAAGACCATTCAACCACTTGTGCTTTGAATGATTGAGCCTCATCCTGACTTTTTGCAAGTTGTTCTTTTAGATCAGCAATTTGAGCTAACAGATTTTCAGTGTTTGTGTTTGTGTGTGCGCTCACCTGAATATCTCTCCTGTTTGGTTCACTCAACTCACGTGCTTGTGTATCTCTCAATATTATTGCTCGTGAGGAGTCTTCCTGTTGCTGATCTTCTGTACCTGCAATTGAAATCACCCTAGCCTCTTCAAGAGAGGTCAGTGATGGTGCAATGGGAATTCGCGAGTCCCGATCCTCAGTCAAACCTATCTTTTCATGTGAAATAGATGTCTGAATTGCTTCAGGGATAGATTGACCGAGTTGCCCTCCACTTTCTCCAGATAAATCTGCGAGTGGAGAATCCCGTGAGGGAGCCAGAGGTGTTGGATCTGGGAGGGGAGAAAATGACTCTATTAAAGGTGGCTGGGAGTCAGATTTTCCCTCAGAAGCATGTGACTGCTCTTCTGCCGTAACTATGGCAGGCACTGTAACCGACTCAATGTGCACTCCTCGCTCTGTGTCCTGAGTATCATCTATTGGTCTGTATACTTCCATTGTGAGTAATGGAAGTGTGCTTGACTCAGTACAGGATGCCATGGCCCTATGGCGAATTTCAATAGATTCATCCTGTTGATAGAATGTCTCTAGTAACTGTTCACTGGCCATATCAAAGTCCATGTCCTGTTGGGAGGACAAGGATGGGCTTTCAGATGCCTCAGTAAATGTTCTTCTTTTCTTGGGAGGAGGCAGAGCTGAGGGTTCATTCACATCCAATAACATACTACTTCCTACTAACCTTCTAGGTAACATTTTAGACAGTGGGGGAGAGGTTGAGATAGGTTGTGACTCTGTGTTTGGCTCTATGACCTGGGATTGAAGCTGCGGTTCTACAACTTCATGGTCTGCCCTATCAACCACTGAGGGTCCTTCTATAGAAGTAGGAATAGTTTGTGAGTGAGAAATTATTACCTGCAGTGGAAGAGCATCTGATGTTTGAGCCTGGGTGGCTTGAACCACCGGAGGTTGAGCTTGCTGTTCATGACCGGGAAGATTGAAAATTGGTAAAGGAATGTAAGTGGCCATGAAAGCAGATACAAGTACTGGAACTTGCATGAATTTGAAGGTTGTGTCTTGGCGTGTGTAAATCTTTTTGCTTACTGGAGGGGGTTCAGTTACTGAAGAGTTAGCAAAAAGAGCCTTATGCTCAGGTGTGAGAAGAAGTTCTGCTATAAGCATAAGAAAACGAGCGTAGTAGCATGAAACCCTACGATTTGTAGAATGATCACGTAAAGCAGTAGTTAGACGTCTCAGAAGAATGGGTAAAAGTAGTTTGCCAAAATTAATCCTTTGATTGAAAACAACCGCAAGACCAATATACTGCAGAGTGGAAGTGATGTTGTGAAAGTTGGATTTAGTACAGTTGGAAAACACTTTGGAAAGTGTATCGCAGAAAATATCCCATTCAGAAACCAAATTAGATTTAGACAAATTGGTTAAATTAATCACCCCTGATAGTGAATAGAATGAAAAAAGTTTGAAATATCATTAACAGAGGGTAAATTACAGAAATTGTCCATTAGAAAATTTAACGCTCGATTGACGACTGTTTCATCAACTACATACTGTGTGTTTGCCACGATGAATGAAAAAGATTTAAAATCATCGGCCACAGTAGAGGTTGTGCAAATCAGTCTGAGCAGATCGATATTTAAAAACACATTTGATTTAATAGCAGAGCTAACAATCGAATGGTCATTTAAAAATCTAATCCACGACTTAAATTTTTCCACATCACACTTTTCTGGATTAAAATAACCAACAAGATTATGCGAGACAATTTGGAAATTGAGAGCCATTAAAAATATAATAAAGCACACACTTTCAGAATTTTAAGAGTAATATTAAGAAAATTCGAATTAATTAAAAAATTTAATAATTCGAATTAAATCAATTATATCCGAAAAATTTAGAAAGTAATGTATCTCGTTAATGTTCTTAACTCACAAAAAAAGATCTGAAAAACGCACAAGTCACAAAACAAAATTAACTAAAAATACCCAAAGACAAACAAAAACTGATTTTGAAGGGAACAACAACGAAGTGAAATTAAAAATAAAAAATTGGGCAGCACTTCCTCACTGTATGTATACACACGTATATATATATATCACAGTAAAGTGTGCTGAGTAAAAACTCGAGCAAGAAACTATCAATGGAGATGGGTTTGATCGAAGAGAGATAGAGAGAGAAACAATGCTGTTGTCTGTTGAATGGAAAAACTGAAATGAATACAATCACAAAACAAAGAAAAACAATAAGTAGGACAACTGGTATGACAATCAAGGAAAGTCATACCAATTGTCTTCCCGATTGTCATACCAGACAAACGGTTGGAAATAAAAGGGAAAAAATAACTGGTATGACAATCTGATAGTCATACCGATTGTCATACCAGTTTAAAATACATGAATTAAACCTAATAAACTAGAAAGACAATCCATAGTCATACCGATTGTCATTCTAGTTCAAAATGAAAAGAAATATATTTGATATATATATTTTATTACTGGCAAGACTATTGATAGTCATACCGATTATCTTGCCAGTATAAAAATATTCTGAACATAAAATAAACCAGTTATATATATATTGAAATGACTTTCAGCAAGACAATTTCAATTGTCTTGCCGATTGTCATTGCAGTAATAAACAATTATAAACAATATTTAAATATATACACAATTTCAGAATATATATATATATATAAACAATATTTCAGAAATAATTATCTTTTATTCCAGAAATAGATTTCTGTTGAATTTTAACAAATAAAATTCATAGAAAAATATTTTTAGAGAAAACAAAATATTCTGAGATATTAAAATTTAACAAGTCGAATAAATAAAGAAGATACGATAATAAAACTTACATAGAAATAAGCAAGAAAAATGATAAATATGATAAAATTAATTTACAAATGAATTTTTCATTCATGAAAAATTCATTTGTAAATTCATTCAAGAACAGATCTCAGATATTAACTAGTTTAATCACTAAAGTAATTCAACATACCCAATTTACCAACTAATCTGGTAAATGTGGATTCATCAAGTGGTTTAGTGAAAATATCTGCTATTTGTTCTTCTGTTGGAACAAAAAATAGTTCAACAGTACCATTCATGACGTGCTCTCTAATAAAATGATACCTGATGTCAATGTGCTTGGTCCTTGTATGCTGCACAGGGTTGTTGGTGATGGCTATTGCACTTGTATTGTCACATAGAATAGGTATTTTGTTCAATACAGAGCCATAGTGCCGTAGTTGATTCCTAATCCACAAGATCTGAGCACAGCAGCTTCCAGCAGCAATATATTCAGCATCGGCCGTTGAATTGGAAACTGTTTGTTGTTTCTTGCTGTACCATGAGACTAGTCTGCTACCTAGGAATTGACAACTCCCTGAGGTGCTTTTCCTATCAACAACACTTCCTGCGTAATCTGAATCTGTATATCCAACAAGGTTAAAACCAGATTCTTTAGGGTACCAAATACCTAGATTTGGTGTTCCCTTAAGATATCTCAAGATTCGTTTAACAGCAACGAGATGAATATCTCTAGGATCCACTTGGAACCTTGGACATAAGCATGTAGCATACATAATATCTGGTCTACTTGCAGTAAGATAGAGTAACGAGCCAATCATACCTCTGTAGCTTATGACATCTACCTTAATGGAGTTTTCACATGGTGCAAGCTTGACAGCTGTAGTTGACGGAGTCCTTGCTGATGTAGAATCCTCTAGATTGTACTTTTTGAGGAGTTCCTTGAGATACTTGGATTGACAAATAAAAGTTTCATCTAACCTTTGATTTACTTGTAATCCAAGAAAGAACTTCAGCTCTCCCATCATGCTCATTTCAAATTTGCTATGCATTAACTTAGCAAATCTCTTCCAGAGATTATCATTAGTAGACCCAAATATTATATCATCCACATAGACTTGGACTAATATAGTATCATTCTTATGCTTTTTAGAAAAGAGAGTTTTGTCTATGACACCTCTAATAAAGCTATTTTCAATAAGAAATTCAGAGAGAGTGTCATACCATTTTCTCGGAGACTGTTTGAGTCCATAGATAGCCTTGAAAAGAAAGTAGACAAAATCCAAATGATCTGGATCTTCAAAACTAGGAGGTTGCTCTACATACACCTCTTCATCCAGCTTTCCATTCAGAAAGGCACTCTTGACATCCATTTGATAAACTTTAAAGTTAGAGAATGTTGCGAATGCCAGAAATATCCTGATGGCCTCTAGTCTAGCCAATGGAGCATAGGTTTCATCATAATCAATGCCTTCAGCTTGAGAATACCCTTTAGCTACCAGTCTTGCTTTATTTCTTGTAACCATACCATCTTCATCTAGTTTATTCCTGAATACCCACCAAGTACCAACAGCTTTCTTGTGTGTAGGTCTAGGTACCAGTTTCCAGACTTGTTGATGTTCAAACTGATTGAGTTCATCTTGCATAGCAATCACCCAATCTGGATCAGTCAGTGCTTCTTCAATCTTCTTAGGTTCCATCTCAGAAAGAAATCCTGAGAATAGACATTCATTTTGAGTAGCACGTCTAGTTCTGACTCCAACATCTGGATCACCAATAATCAACTCAAAAGGATGAGCTTTATTCCAGACAGTCTGTCTTGGAAGATTTGATCTTGATGATTCACCTCGAAACATATTGGGATGTTGTGTCCTACTAGTTGATCCTTCAGCATCCCCCCCCCCTGAGTTGTTGTCAGGTTGACTTGATGATTCTTCGTCAATAGCAGTGGTATCTCCATTGTTGCCAATGTTTTCATCACCATTACCTTGAGTATCATCATGATTAACACGTTCTTCACCAGCAACAACCTCAGGTTCTTGATCATGTTCTGATTCTGAATCTGACATATCATCAAACTTCAGTTTCTCAGAAGGATCTTCAGTTTGGATACTAGGGAGTTTATTGTCATCAAATATAACATTTACACTTTCAGTTACTTTACGTTGATCAATGATATACACCCTGTATGATCTTCTTCCATATCCAACAAAAATACCCTCATATGCCTTTGCCTCGAATTTACCACGACGATCATCTCCATCCTTGAGCACGAAGCATCTGGCACCAAATAAATGAAAGTATTTGATAGAAGGTTTCTGTTCATTCATAATCTCATAAGGAGTTTTCATGAAGTCTTTGTTGATTAGAGTTCGATTCTGAGTATAACATGCAGTATTGACAGCTTCAGCCCAAAAGTACATTAGAAGACCTGATTCACTTAACATCGTTCTTGCAGCTTCAATCAATGTACGATTCTTCCTTTCTACCACTCCATTTTGCTGAGGGGTTCTAGGAGCTGAAAATTGTCTAGTAATCCCTTTGTCTGTAGAGAATCCATTGAGAAGTGAATTCTTGAATTCTGTTCCATTATCTGACCTTATTGCTCTAACAGGGACATTAGAATCTAACTCGATCAACTTGATATGATCAATCACAATTGTGGTGTTTCATCCTTAGAGTGAAGGAATAAAACCCACGTATACTTGGAATAGTCATCAACTATCACAAGACAATAACACTTCTTTGACATCGAAAGAACATTAACTGGTCCAAATAAATCCATGTGCAATAATTGCAGAACACCAGTTATGGAGGATGTGTCAGTGCCTTTATGACTTGCTTTCTTTGACTTTCCATTCTGGCAAGCCTCACACAGTCCTTCTGGGGAGAATTCCAGCTGAGGCAGACCTCTGACCAATTCTCTTTTGACAAGATAATTCATTGTTTTGAAATTGAGATGGGAAAGTCTCTTGTGCCATAGCCAACTCTCATCTGACGATGCCTTTGAATAGAAACAATTGACTTCAGGATTGCTTCCAGAGTTCATGTCAGCTACGAACAGATTTCCTTTCCGGATTCCCATCAAGGAGGGTTTTTCATTTTTCTTGTGCAGAATCTGACACTTCAGCTTGTCGAATAAAACATTGTAGCCGTTGTCACAGAACTGACTAATACTAAGCAGATTGTGTTCAAGTCCTTGCACAATATACACATTTTTAATGATAACATTACCAGCTAGCAAACAGCCATATTCCTCAGTTAGACCTTTGTTGTTATCTCCAAAGGTAACCACTGGGCCAGCTTTTTCAATCAAATTTGATAACAGGGCTCTATCTCCGGTCATATGTCTTGACGATCCACTGTCAAGAATCCACACTACCGGTTGTACCTGTTTAATGCCCTGCAATACAAATGGATTAGACCTTCTTCGGAACCCAAGCTTGGTTGGGTCCAGCATACTTGTAAAATTGGCCTTTATCAGGCAAAACAACATTCTTAGCCTTAATGTTCTCAACTTTCTCAATGACTGGACATTTGACCTTGTAAACAGCCTTGACAAATTTCTGTTCAGGCTTAGGCACAAATGTCTCCTTTCTAGCTTTAGGAGGACTAGCAGTCTTAGACCTATTATGCTTCTTATTATTCACATGCTGACGAGGAGTAGTCTTATCATTAGAAACATGCTTACCATTAAAATAAGCATACATCAAATTAAAAGCACAAGACATACAATCAGGAACACCACATGCTTTATGAGAGGGATTAACAACAGGCAACTTATGCATGGTAGACATGGCATTTTTGTTATCCAACTCATGTGTGTCTGAGTTAGTCTCAGTTGCTTTCACAGCTTTGACTGGAACCTTTGACACACTTGACTTGGAAACAACTTTCTCATTAGCAAGATCTTCAGCACGGATTTCTTCTTGAATAATAAATGAGGTCTCATCAAATGGTTTAGCAATTGATTTTTTATAGAGGGGTTCATCAACACCCTTAAGCACATGTGGTACTTCCCTACCTTTAGCACAGACATGAGGAGGGGAGTTTATGCCTAATTCTCCAATAGCAACATTATAATCATAACCTACTCCAGATGTTTGATTAATAGCTTGCTTATTGTAAAACTCTTTAGACTTCGAACAAGAATTAAAGTATGCTTTAACCTTAGTCTCAAGATCGGTGATCTTGTCTTTGAGAATAGTTTCGAGTTGTCTATAACAGTCAACTCTATTCTCTAGAAAAGATACTTGTTCTTTAAATTTATCTTGATTAATGTGCACAGGTCTTAATTTATTGACCTCTTTCTCAAGGTCTTTGATTTGTTGGGTTAACATTTCATTATCACGACGAGCAAAATCTAAGGAGCCTCCTAGATGATAAACTAATTCAGAATCAGTAAATTTTACCTCTTTTCTTGACGATGAGGTGTTTGCATCACTAGCCATTAGAGCAAGATTCCTAACTTCTTCATCTTCACTGTCAGTATCATCCCAGCTTCTTCCCTTTGCCAGGTAAGCCCTTTCAGATTTACTCTTCTGATTAGAATCATAAGAGTTCTTCCTAACTTGTTTTGGCTTCCTACATTCTATGGCAAAGTGTCCCAACTCATTGCAGTTGAAGCATCGAATGGTGCTTCGATCAACTATCCCGGTTTTGTACCCACCACTGCTGGTGTTAGAGGATGAAGATCCACCTTTCTGGAATCTGTTGTAGTTGGACTTGTACTTGAACTTGGGATTCCTCTTGAATCTGACATTGGAGAATCTCTTGACAATCAGGGCCATTGACTCATCTTCCAATTGCTCCAGTTCTTCCAAGGAATAAAAATCATCTCCTGATTAATTTGTAGTAGGAGGATCAAATTCTGCTACTATCACATTTTCTTCAGCCTTGGAAGACTGTACCATTCTTTCTAACTGTTGAGATTGTTGTTGTTTTTATGGTTGTTGTTGTTCTTCAGCTACTAGAGCAGTAGATGTGCTGACAACTCTTCCTTTCCCGTAGACTTCCTTCTGCTGAATCTGCTCCAACTCATAGGTTTTTAACACACCATAGAGCCTTTCCAAAGAAATCTCACTCAGATCTCTTGCTTCTCTTATGGCAGTGATTCTATGTTCGAGATGAGTTGGCAGTGTTAAAAGGAACTTTTTGTTGACCTCCCTGATTGAATAGTATTTACCATTAATGTTCAGGTTGTTGATCAATGCATTGTACCTCTCAAACACTTCAGTGATTCCTTCTCCTGGATTGGATTTAAAGTATTCATACTCAGAGGTTAGGATTTCTAACTTGTTCTCCCTATCTTCCTCTGTGCCTTCATTAATCACCTCAATAGTTTCCCAGATGTGTTTGGAATCTTTACAGTTCATCACATGTCTATTCATCAAGGGATCAAGGGAATCAACTAAAATTAATTGAAGGCTAGCATCCAGGGAGGCTTCTTCTTTTTCAGCAGGAGAAAAATCCTCAGGATTCTTTACATAAGTTCTAGCTTTGGTAATCACCACATCATTTTCTATTACCTCTGGTTCAATAACCATCGGAATTTTTGGACCCTTCTTTAACACTTCCAGATATTTGGGATTTGCAACTTGTAAAAACAATAGCATCTTAATCTTCCACATAACATAATTTTCTTCATCGAATAGTGGAATTTTAACGGTTCCAACTTTTTGTGTAGTCATTATGAATTTTTGAGTAAATAAAAATTCAAGGAGTGGAAGAATCACAAAAGTCTAGGATCTTGATTTGTTCGTTAATCAGAAGGCTCTGATACCAATTGTTAGGTCTCCATATGTTTGTAGAAGGGGGGTTGAATACAAACTATACCGTTTAATCGAATAAAATGCGGAATAAAAAAAGTGAAACAAAATTCAAGTTAAATAAAACTATTATTAAACTTGAAAGGTGTTACAACAACGGTATCGTTTACAAGTGATTAATCTCAAATAAATTATTCCAAATCTAGAATAAATTCGACATGAACTTTTTCTATTTTTGAAATAAAAAGGATCAAATGCTAAAAGCAGTTTGAGATTAAGTTCTAGGGATTTTGATCCGCTAGATAGTTACACAAGAACAAGAAAAGGATTTCTAGTGGTTTAGATTTAACAATGAATACTAGAAATTAATGATCTGAGAAATTGCAATAAGTTCTCTGCTGTTTTCTGGGTTCTGTGTTCTTCTGTTAATTTGATATTCAATGCTCTGTCTATTGAAAATCAGTCGCTGCTCTTTTATCTTAAATCAATCCTTGATTTAACTGGTAAGACAATCCTGTTAGCTCAGCAAGACAATCCCAACAGCTGGTAGAACTTTCGGTAGGACTATTGATTGTACTAGCAATACAATCACCACAGCTGGTAAGACTTCCAGTAAATGAACTGGCATGACTTTCGGTATGACTATTGATTGTCATACCGATTGTCATACTAATACAAAAGATTGTCTTGTTGAATTAATTTTGAATTTAAATTCAAAATCAATTCTGAAAAACCATAATATTAATTCAGAATTAATTAATCAATTAATCCAATTAATCAATAAATTAATCTTTGCAGATATAATTTATTTTCTTAATTAAATTATACGACTTAATTAATTAATAGAGAATTAATACTATTCTTGAACAACAACCACTCTTCTGACAATCTGCTTAAAATCACTGAAACTTATGAATCCATTTCACCACTTCAATGTTGACACTCGATGTACTGTCTGGTTCATGAATGACTAACATCTGTGATGTTTCTTCATGTCTTGATTTTCTTCAGATTAAATTCCTGTAATTAATTGATACCCTGACGAGATCTCTGTCACTTGATTAAATCCACAATCTTGATTTATATCATTGAGGCTTGATCAATTTCTTGAGCTTCTTCCAGTGAATTAAGTCCTCAAGTCTGTAGATGAACAATGTTACTTAATCCTTTGACATATGTTACTTTGAGAGATCTCTCTGACGATAGAACCACTATTTACTTGTTACATCCTTATTTGAGTTAAGTTAAATCCTCGAATAAACAAATAGGCTATGACATATGCCTTTCAAGCAGCTTTTCCTGAAGCCTATCTATATCCAAACAAAAGGGTAGTCTACATCTGTCCAACAACCAAGCAATGCAAACATCTCCTTGTTCCTAAAAACTGTGTCAGATCAAACATGCGGCTGATCATGGCTCTGCAGTCTGATCTAAAGTACAAAAGGAGCCAGAAGCATGAGGATGTGGAGATTATAAAGATCTTGGACAAATACCTAATGAACTCTTACACCATTGTTGTGTATATGTTGTGTACTTTATGATTTCATGAACAAAACACCCTGGTAGATTTTACTTAGTGAAATTATGTAGCACTCGACGGATAAGGTTTATAGTCCCGATGGATGACTCAATATAGTCCCGACGGATGATGACTTATTATCCATCGAGTGAGTAGCTTATGTAACAATAAGTTTGTAGCACATTTCTGCATACACCTTTGAATAGATTCTGTAGTAGCATATAAGTCATGTTGACTTTAACTAGATATGCAGAATAGGTTGATTAATTGTACATAGATGATGTCTTGTAATTCTGCCTAAATGAAATGAAGTCAAGTGCCAAACAGCTATCGACGGATGATTAAGAAAGCCATCGACGAATAATCAATATAACAGTCGACGGATGATCAATAAAGCCATCAACGGATGATCATAAACTCGACGGATGATCATGTACTCAACGGATAAAGAATTCAAATATCTGTTGACAGTGACAACACAGTCACATGCGTCGAGTGTATGCAAATGGAATGTGGTGGCCTATTCAACTGGGTTTTCGAGAACAAAGGAGCATTGCCATTTCCATGCTATTATGAAGATATTCAAAGATGCTAGAATAGAGTAATGAAGTAGTATTGTAATAGACTAGATAGTTTTTGTTTTTATTATCCTGTCTCATTAGTTTGTAATCTTGGTGATATATAAACCAAGAAGTAGCAACTAAGGAATTATCTAAGATACAAGCAGAGAAACATTTGTAAGCAGAATTCTTAGCATTTCTCTGTATTCATAGTTGTTCAATATTTGTAAGCAGATGTGAGCATTTTGCACACAGAGTTCTCTCGATATATATTATATATCTCTGGTGGAATCATTCAAATCCAGCAGAAAGTTTTTAAAGACTCTTGTTTTTAATTACTTGTGTTTTGATTCATTTAAGTAACTATTCCGCATTATGGTAATCAATTCACACTTATATATATATTTGAGTTAGAACGTTTTTATTTCAAGAAAAAGTTTCAAGAATTCCATTCAACCCCCCTTCTGTAATTCTTGTTATATTGTTAAGGGACTAATAATTGGTATCAGAGCAAGCTCTTAACTTACAAAGAGTTTAAAGACCAAAACAATACAGCAAGATGAACAAGAAGGATGTTGGAGTCAAGATCCCTTTTCCGGATAAAGATAATTACCATCATTGGAAGGTAAAGATGCATCTTCATTTGCTTTTCTCAAGATGAGGCCTATGTTGACTGCATAGAAAGAGGCCCTCATGTTCCAATGAGAGCTGCAACAGGAAACAAACCATCAGTCTCCAAGCCAAGACATGAATGGTCTGATCCTGACATTGAACAAGTCATGAAGGATAAAAAGGCCATGAATATCCTGTTTAATGGAGTTGATGGTGATATGTTTGACAACATTATCAACTGCAAAACTGCCAAGAATGTTTGGGATACAATACAGATCATCTGTGATGGCACTGAGCAAGTTAGAAAAAACAAGATGCAGCTCCTGATTCAGCAATATGAGCATTTTTATAATGAAGAAAGTGAGTCTCTCACTGACATTTTTAGTAGGTTTCAAAAACTACTAAATGCTCTAAAGTTGCATGGAAGAGTCTATCAGACAAAAGACTCCAATTTGAAATTCCTTAGATCTCTTCCAAAGGAATGGAAACCAATGCCAGTCTCATTGAGAAACTCACAAGATTATAAGAAGTTTACCTTGGAGAGACTGTATGGCATCCTGAAAACATATGAGCTTGAAATAGAGCAAGATGAGAGGATGGAGAGAGGAAAGAAGAAAAGAGAGTCCTTTGCACTAGTTGCTGAGTTAGAGAAAGAGAAGGAAGTGAAGATGGAAGCTGTTGAGTCAACTTCAAGGGTCTATGAAAGCAAGGGCAAGGGGCTTGCAGTAGAAAGTGAAGATTCTTTGAGCCAAGATGACATGGAAGACATTGATGAAAATTTAGCATTTCTTTCCAAAAGATTTGCCAAGCTCAAGTTCAGAAAGAACTTTGGAGCAGCCAAGCCAAATAGAAACATGGTGGATAAATCAAAATTCAAATGTTTCAAATGTGGCTTGGCAGGGCACTTTGCCAGTGAGTGTAGGAAGTCAGATTCCAGCAAGAAAAAGTTTGAGCCTGTGGATTATAAGCAAAAATACTTTGAGCTGCTCAAACAAAAGGAAAGGGCTTTCATAACACAAGAAAATGACTGGGCAGCAGATGGTCTGGATGAAGATGAAGATGTCAGCTATGTTAATCTAGCCCTAATGGCCAAGTCTGATGAAACAGAAACAAGTTCTTCAAGTAATCAGGTAATTACTACAAACCTTGCACAATTATCTAAAGCTGAGTGTAATGATGCTATAAATGACATGTCTACAGAGTTATATCATTTGTGAGTTACACTTAAGTCTCTTACTAAATAAAATGCTAAAATCAAAGAAAACAATTTGTTTTTGAGTGAGAGAAATAATGTGCTTGAGTCTCAGTTCATTGATTTTGAAAAGTTAAGAATTGAGTGTAAGATTGCCAAGGAGGAATTAACTGAGTCCTTGAAGAAAGAAGAAATTTTGAAGAAGCAGGTCGAGCGTGAACAGAAGGTGATTAAGGCATGGAAAACATCTAGGGATGTCCATGCTCAAATCACCAAAGTTCAAGGAATTGAGTCTTTTGGTGATGCAGCCTGGAAAAAGAACAAAGAGAAACTAGAACCAAATTTGGTGGATGGAGTGCTAACAGATGTAGACTCGACGGATGATGAGGATCATCCGTCGGATAACAAAAAGTGTTATCCGTCGAATGATGAAAATCCTCATCCGTCGGCTGTAAGCAAGCCCATCAGTAAAGCCAAACTTGTTAAGTTAAATGAAAAGTATGGATCTGTTTCCAAGAACTTTGTTTCAGGAGAATCGAGTCAAGTTAAGAAAGGGAAAAAGGGTAATGTTGGTCACATGACTGTTGTATAGTTAAGTGACAGACTTAAAAAGATTGAGGTAAAAACGGAGGCTAAAAAGAAAAACAATAGAAATGGTAAAGTAGGGATTAACAAACACAATAACTACACACCTGATAAATATGCTCCTAGAAAAATCTGTGTCAAGTGTGGTAGTGTAAATCATCTGTCTGTTAATTGCAAATCTGCCATGCCTACTTCCATGTCTGTGCCACCTCACTTTCCTAACATGAATTCCATGCCTGTCATGCCTATGAATGCTATGTCTACACAGAATATGAATGCAAAGTTTGCTAATATGCCATTTGCACCTAATCCTTATTATGCTGCATTTAGTATGCCATAAATACCATTTAACATGCCTTACTGGAATAACATGTTTACTAATAGCATGCCATTTCCTGTTAATTATAATATGCATGATAATTCTGTTGCAATGAATGGTTTCAAAGGCCCAACTCAAATGACCAAGGATGAATCTGATATCCCCAAGTCAAATGAGATAATGCCTAAGAAATAAAAAAAGAAAGCTAACAAGGCAGGACCCAAGGAAACTTGGGTACCAAAATCAACTTGATTTGATTTTGATGTGTGCAGGGAAACATAAAGAATCTTTGGTACTTGGATAGTGGTTGTTCAAGACACATGACTGGTGATTCTACCCTGCTCACAGAGTTTAAGGAGAGAGCTGGCCCAAGTATTACTTTTGGAGATGACAGCAAGGATTATACTGTGGGATATGGCTTGATTTTAAAGGACAATATCATCATTGAGGAGGTTGCCTTGGTGGATGGTCTCAAACACAACTTGTTAAGTATCAGCCAGCTTTGTGATAAAGGCAACTCAGTAAATTTTAACTCAGAAGCCTGTGTTGTGACTAATAAAAGGAGTAACCAATTTGTTACCACTGGTGTGAGAAAAGGAAATGTGTACCTAGCTGATTTCAACTCATCTAATGCAGAATCTGTTACTTGTCTTCTCAGTAAAGCAAGTCAGGATAAAAGTTGGCTATGGCACAAGTAGCTATCCCATTTAAACTTCAAGACCATGAATGAGCTAGTAAAGAAAGAAATGGTTAGAGGCATTCCTCTAGTGGAGTTTTCTAAGGATGGATTGTGTGATGCCTGCCATAAGGGGAAGCAGATTAAAGCATCATTCAGGAAGAAACTTGATTAAACAATTGAAGAACCTTTGCAACTGCTACACATGGATTTGTTTGGACCAGTCAATGTGTTGTCCATTTCAAGGAAAATATTTTGTCTAGTAATTGTAGATGATTTCTCAAAGTTCTCTTGGACATATTTCCTAAAGTCTGAAGATGAGGCTAGTGAAATCATCATCAATCACATAAGGCAAGTCAATAATCATCCTGATTTCAAGGTTAGAAGAATTAGGAGTGACAATGGAACTGAGTTCAAGAACTCTGTCATGAGAGCATTTTGTGAGGAAAATGGGATTCTGCATGAGTTTTCAGCAGCAAGAACTCCACAACAGAATGGAGTAGTGGAAAGGAAGAATAGATCACTTATTGAAGCTGCAAGGACAATGCTTGAAGAATCTAAACTGCCAACATATTTCTGGGCTGAAGCTGTTAATACTGCATGCTACACACATAATATTTCTCTGGTTAATCAAGCAAGATGCATGACTCCCTATCAATTTTTCAAGAACAAGAAGCCAACTCTAAATTTTCTTCATGTCTTTGGCTGCAAATGCTATAATCAAGGAAGTTTGATGCTAAAGCAGATGAAGGAATTTTTGTTGGATATGCTGTTGGTAAAGCATATAGAATCTACAATCTAAGAACCAACATTGTTGTGGAAACAATACATGTTGTATTTGATGATAAAAAAATTGAAGGACTTCAAGATGGAGATTACCATGAGAGCCTCAAATTCGACAATGTGGAGATGGTTAGTGATGACAGTGATGATGAAAGTGATCAAGAAACAGTATCTAAGGATAATGCAGAAAAATCTACTACCAATGAAGTACAAAACTCAACATCTGTCGAGTTGCATAATGCTTCATCCGTCGGGAGGCAATCTGCTTTATCCATCGGGAGACAACCAGCTTCATCCGTCGGTACTCAAAATTCACCATCCGTTGGGTTATCAAGAGAAGCTGGAAATCAAGATAGATCACCTATAGAAAGTTTCCCTTTCTCAAATCAAAGATCCACAAACTCAGGGGGAGTTTCTAACAATCAAAACTCAATCACACATCAAGACAATAATGAGGCCTCTTCATCTAGAGCTAATCTACCTCAACAAAGAAAATGAACAAAAGATCACCCCTTTGAGCTCATAATTGGTGATGTATCTTCTAGAGTTCAAACAAGGAGAGCAACTCAAGAAGAATGTCTGTACATCAGCTTTCTTTCCAAGGAAGAACCAAAGAAGGTAGAAGAAGCTTTATTGGATCCTGATTGGATTTTAGCTATGCAGGAGGAGCTAAACCAATTTGAAAAGAATAATGTATGGAAGCTGGTGCCCAAGCCTAAAGGAAAGAATTCAATAGATACCAAATGGGTATTCAGAAACAAGATGGATCAAAATGGCATAGTCATCAGGAACAAAGCTAGATTGGTTGCTAAGGGCTATTTTCAACAAGAAGGAATAGATTTTGATGAAACATATGCTCATGTTGCAAGACTTGAAGCCATCAGAATCTTCTTAGCCTATGCAGCTCATGCCAATTTCAAGGTCTATCAAATGGATGTCAAAAGTGCCTTTCTGAATGGAGATTTGGAGGAGGAAGTCTATGTTAGTCAACCTCCTGGTTTTGAAGATTCAAATTTTCCAGAACATGTCTATTATCTTTTGAAAGCACTTTATGGACTGAAACAAGCACCTAGAGCCTGGTATGACACTTTATCAAAGTTCCTTTTGGAAAATCACTTCACAAGATGTACTGTAGATAAAACTTTATTTTTCAGAAATGTTAATGGCTCTAGTATACTTGTTCAAATTTATGTAGATGATATTATTTTTGGCTCTACATATGAGAAACTTTGCTAAAATTTTGCCAAATTGATGCAAAGTAAGTATGAAATGAGTATGATGGGAGAACTAACTTACTTTCTTGGTTTACAAATTAAGCAAGTTAGTGATGGAATATTCATTAGTCAAACTAAATACATTTT
Organism: Apium graveolens; assembly: GCF_009905375.1. NCBI lineage: Eukaryota > Viridiplantae > Streptophyta > Magnoliopsida > Apiales > Apiaceae > Apium > Apium graveolens. Next base: position 220,541,324 of record NC_133654.1, read on the forward strand.
TGATCTATTAAAGAAGTTTGATCTAGTGGATTGCACATCTGCAAAAACTCCCATGGCCACTGCAACTAAGCTTGAATTAAACACTACTGAAAAGTCTGTGGATATTTTAAGTTATAGGGGCATGGTTGGCTCACTTCTGTACTTAACAGCTAGTAGGCCAGATATAATGTTTGCTACATGTTTATGTGCTAGATTTCAGGCTGATCCTAGAGAATCTCACTTAATAGTTATTAAGAGAATTTTCAGATATCTCAAGGGAACACTAAAACTTGGCATTTGGTACCCTAGATATTCTGGTTTTGATCTAACTGGTTATTAGATGCAGATTATGCAGGTTGTAGAATTGAAAGAAAAAGTACAACATGAACCTGTCAATTTCTAGGAAACAAGCTTGTGTCCTGGTTCAGTAAAAAGCAAAATTCAGTTTCTACTTCTACAGCTGAAGCTGAATATATTGCTGCTGGCAGTTACTGTGCACAGATATTATGTATGAAAAATTAATTGTTAGACTATGGTTTGCAAGTTGAAAGGATTCCTATCTTCTGTGATAATACAAGTGCAATTGCCATCACTGCAAATCCAGTACAACATTCAAGGACAAAGCATATAGACATCAAGTACCATTTCATAAGGGAACATGTAATGAATGGTACTGTGGAACTACATTTTGTTCCAAGTGAGAAGCAGCTTGCAGATATCTTTACCAAGCCACTAGATGAATCCACCTTTTAAAGGTTGGTAAGTGAGTTAGGTATGCTTAATTATTCTTAAATCTATATGAGTTAATTTGCAAGTTGAAATGCAGCCAGAAATTTAATTAATTTTTCAGTCTAGGATGAAATTTTGGCTAAGTCAAAATTTACATCCCGACGGATGAACTTTATCCATCGAATTTGATCATCCGTCGGTATACAGTTTGCTAATAAATATCAATTATTTTTCTGGAATATTTTATGACTCGACGGATAACAGTTTATCCTCATCCGTCGAATTGTCTTAATCTTAGCCGTTAATTTCCTGAACATTATCCATCGAGTATACTTACAGTTTGTAAGCATAACACGACGGATAATGGGTGAAATTTTTACATTTCATTTTTAAACGGCTATTTTAGGCAATTTCTATTGGTTATTTTATTTTGCTTTATTATTTTTAACAGTTATTTTTGAGATAGTATAAAAGCTTATTTCATTTCAATCGCTTTTCTTTTATCATTCTCAATTCAACTGCTCTAATTTCATTCTCTCTCAAAGCACTTACTCTCTTTCTCTTCAAGCTCTTATTTTTTAACAATGGCACCTGTTGTAAAGATTATGTCTCAAACTGGGTTCATTTATGAGAAGAACAATTTCACTGCACTAGTGAACAAGGGTATTCAGCAATCTGGTGACTATCACAAGATGATGGACTTTGTGAAGAATTGCAAGCTCAACTATGCCATGCTGGAATCACCCACAATCTTCTGTGAAGTTGTTAAAGAGATGTGGACCACTGCTACCTACAACTCAACAGATAAGACAATCACACTCACCATTAAAGGTAAAGAGTTCTGTATCAATAGTGATGTTATAAAAGCATGTTTCAAGATTCCTGATAACACTGTGACCTCACAACACACTGACATTGATATAATCAATATGCTTAATTCCATGAACTATGCTCTTTCTACTTCTAAGTTAAGTGACATTAGGAGAATGGGTTTTAGGAAAGAATGGAGTTTTATGTTTGATGTTGTGACAAAGGTCTTTTCAGGTAAAGTCAGTAATTTTGATTCAGTCAATATCTCAATGCTTAACATTCTCTACATGCTAGTTACAGATAAATTCTATAATTTCAGTGACCTTGTCTTGTTTGAGTTAGGTTTTAAATTAGAAGAGTTAAATAAAAGAGGTAAAAATGTGTATTATGCTAGATTCTTTATGATGTTAGCTAACCACCTCTGTGAAGAGATTGTGCTTGAGAACCCAAACAACAAATTAGATTGTTGGGTTCAAGAGAGAAGGCTCATTGCAGATGTGAACAGGACCAATCATCACAAGGATGTGCCATTGTTCTATTTTCCTATAATGCAAGCACCTCAGGTAAGTGAGGTAAGTTCATCTATCCCTACCACTATTCCAACCTCACTAATTTCTTTGAGTTCTAGTATTGCTATGGCAACTGTGTCAATGACCAAACAGTTGCCTACCCAAGCTACCAAAACTGTAAAAATTTTCAAACCCAAATCAAAGAAAGCCCCCTCTGGTATCTCCCAAAAGATGCCAGTTAAAAATCCACTAAAACCAAAGAGGGGAGTGTGAATGAGGGCAAGATAGGTAAGGGAAGGGGTGAACATAAAAGAAACCCCAAGAATAAGGTTGGAGAGTTGAGTGGATCCCAGCCTAGCCACACTGCAGTTTCCCAACAAACTGCAGTGCTTAAAAAGGATAAAAGCTCATTTCTAACTGCATCCTCCCAAAAGGATGTAGTTATTGAACAAAGCTCTCAACCAAGAGCACAGGCCAAGAGGGCTAGGGACACAAGCTCACCCCAAACTTATGCCCTAAAGAAGAAATCTAAAACCCTTGGGGATGCACAGGGTACACACACTGTGCAAACTGGTGCTAAAGACATAGTCACTGCACCTTCACAAATTCAGTTTGATCTGGCTCCAATAAATGTGGAGTCATAGCCAAAATCTCTAGTCATAGAAGTACCTCAAACACCAAACTCACCAACAAATTCTCTGGATGTGGATATGATAAACACATCAATTCCTGATTCCCATTCTTTAACTCTGTTGGGGAAGCCAAAATCTAGTACAAGTGAACATCATCTTTTAGATGATTTGTTGGCTCACTTGCCAATTCTTTCAGGAACTGTTGTATCATCCGTGCCCAAAATATCTTCAATCAGCACAGAGTCAACAATAGTTTCTTTTCCCAGTTCATTCATTTCTACTCTCTCGATGGATATTGCTCATCCGTCGAGTAGTGATTGTATCCCGACGGATAAGCTTAACAGCAGTTACCCGTCGGATAGCAAAACCACTCAATCGATGGATATCACTCATACGTTGAGTATCTCTGCACAACTTCAAACTTCATTTATTTCAAGTGCAGAATATTTAGTGGTTGTACAGTCACTCTTAGGATTGAGAGAGAAGAGTGTTTTGAGTGAGAGTCTGGGTTGCTCCCTGGAAAAAGGAGAGGAAATGAGTGAAACTATGCAATCCATTTCTTCAGGATTGGTAAAAGAGAATGAGTGGAGTCCCACCTTAGATGGTGAAGGTGAGGGTGTGAGGGTGGGGAGCCAGGGTGAGACCCTGATGCAACAAAAGAGAGAAAATGAGAGAAATGCAGGTACTAGAGCTATAATGATGGATGTCATTGCTAGTGAGTTAATGAATATCCAGGATGCAGACAGGGAGGGACTATCTTAGCATCCTAAAGCTGTTATAGATTCCACCTCCCTTGATGCTGAGGCATTTACTCACCCTGTTCCAGCTTATCAACTTCTAGATGAACAGGGCAATGACAATGCAGAAAGGATGCTGAATTTGGTGCATACCACACAGTCTATGATGAGAGCTAAGGATGCCATCACAGCTTTGCCTTCTACAACTGGTGATGTGGACTATGAAACTGGTGGTTCAGCTGATTTCTTTGGTGATGGGAGTAGGGATAGTGAAGATGAGGCAATGGACATAGGGGAGAAGTAGGCTCAAGTTCAAGATCAGGTATGCCATCATGGGCATTTTTAAAGCACTGTGATGAGCACTACTTCAAGACAATCCTGATCCAGCTAATCAATCAGACAAACACTGCTCTTCAAACCACTACTAATGCCAGCACTAAGAAGCTCCTTCAGGCACATCTAGCCTCCCTGCAACTTCAACAAATCCAAGGCTTCCAACATGCTAGGGATGTTAACACCATGAAGGGTGATATTGAGGAGATGAAGAAGGCCATTTCAGACAAGATAGATTCTAAACTTCCGAAAGCTACAATGCTAGACATCAAGAGGTAATTAAGGAAAAATTATGATCTTGCAACCAAGATTGATGCCTTGGACACAAGAATGTCAGCCATAGAAGCATCTTTAACAGCCATTCATCTTCATCAAGCCCAACAGACAAATCTACTTCAAAAACTGGTGGCTGCTCAAACCCCTACTCACCTCAACTTGATGATAACAAAAAGGGCAGAAAGGACCAAGTGAGGGGGAGATGCTTCAAATTCAGATCAGCAAAATAATTGTGCCTTCAATTACTATCTCAAATCCATCAGTTACAAACAGTATAGATTTGATCAATGCGGCAGCAACCAACATAAGAGCAGCTGATAAGGAGAAGTTGAGTTTAATCAACTGGGAGAAGATTGATGAGGAAATACAAAGGAAGTTTGAATTTGTCAAGGAGCCAGTTAAGTCAGCCATCCATCACTCTCAAGTCAAGCAAATTAGTGTGAAAGAGATGAGCATGAACTATCTGGAAAGGGGACAGCCATCCTGCATCAAATCTCCAAAGGCTAAAATAATTCTGAAACCAAGGGTAAACTACTCAAAATCATCATTGAAGAACCCTGTGGATACTGTGTATGAGACACCTAAGCCTGATGAAAAAAAGCTTCTGTCAAGGTCAATTGCTTTTTACAAAGATCCAGCTGATTCAGCTTCTAAAAGGAGAATTGCTAAAATTTTTAGGAATGGGAAAGAAATTTGTGTGGTGGCTGGACATCCTCAATTTGCCCAAGCAAAGAGAGAAGAAAAGGCTAGATTGAAGCAGGAAAAGAAGCAAGCTGCTCTGGATGCTAAAAAGACTAAACAAAAAAAGAGCAAATTGCTATCTTAGCCAAGCTACATGCTGTAAATTCATCACAACAAATTCCTGCTCAGCCATCTAAAGTTAGTGAATCAAAGAAGCAAGTTGAACAACAGAAGAAATCTCCTAGAATCAAGGAATTGGCTAAAAGAACTAAAAGGAAACTGAACATTGTTGATAAGGAATTGGAGAATCAGTTTCCCAAGGAAACCACTCCAACTACAACTCAAACATCAAAACCCTCTGTGGTATTTGAAGATATCAAGGTGGTGGATACTTACAGAAACATCCATGGTGAACCTATAGTGCCTAAGGATGAACCAGTAGAATGGGAGAATATACCAATTCCTGACTTCTATTTGCCAATCCTTAACAAGCCAAGGAGAACAAAGTCAAGAGAAGTCAAGAAAGTGAAGTTGTCTCCTCTCAAATCCAAATCAGTAGTCAAAGCTCAATCTAAAGTCAATAGGGGAGATTACATGTACTTGTGTGACATCAAAGAATTTTCTGATCTAAACCTCTATCTAGATGAACTAGTTGAAGTGAGAGGAATTGATGCATACAAAAACCTACCTGAAAGGTTAGTGTTCAAGTACAAAGGAGGAAAGGAGATTCAGTGGCCACTTTATATGATCCTTCAAGAAAGCCAAGCTGTACTGATTAAAGTTTATTCATCCTTCAAGAAGAACTTTGGGTTCAATATTACTGCAAGAAGATTGGTACTGAAGAAGATTGAAGAGCTAAGGAGTGTTACAGCTAAAGATGCACTCCCAAAGACTCTAATCAATATTACACAGGGAGAAGAGTGCATCTAATGCCCTACTGGATGATGGAGTTCATGGATGATAAAGGAGTGAGAATATTTTTCAGATTAGAAGACCAATTGAGCATCTCCAGCAATGAGACTCTTTTGGAAATGCAAGGAAAGCTAAATCTCTCAGAATCTGATGAACTGGAATTCCACAGGCAGCTCCAAAATCAGATTAAGGAAAACAACAGAAAGCTTATAAAGAGATCCAGACCTTCAAGAACTAGAGAAATCTGCTCAGGCTAGAGGAGCATCTTGAAAATGACTGTGAGAAAAACTTTGTACATTTTGTTAATTGAAGCACTTTTCAGTATTATCTACTGTCTTTTAAAAGTTGTATTTTTAGGGTGTTTTGTTATCATCAAGTATCTCTTAATTTATGGCTACAATCCCAGTAGACATAAATTGGGGGAGATTGTTGTGTATATGTTGTGTACTTGATGATGAACAAAACACCTTGGTAGATTTATTTAGTGAAATTATGTAGCACTCGACGGATAAGGTTTACAGTCCTGACGGATGACTCAATATAGTCCCGACGGATGATGACTTATTATCCATCGAGTGAGTAGCTTATGTAACAATAAGTTTGTAGCACATTTCTGCATACACCTTTGAATAGATTCTGTAGTAGCATAGAAGTCATGTTGACTTTAACTAGATATGCAGAATAGGTTGATTAATTATACATAGATGATGTCTTGTAATTCTGCATAAATGAAATGAAGTCAAGTGCCAAACAGCTATCGACAGATGATTAACAAAGCCATCGACGAATGATCAATATAACAGTCGACGGATGATCAACAAAGCCATCAACGGATGATCATAAACTCGACGGATGATCATGTACTCAACAGATAAAGAATTCAAATATCTGTTGACAGTGACAACACAGTCACATGCGTCGAGTGTATGCAAATAGAATGTGGTAGCCTATTCAACTGGGTTTTTGAGAACAAAGGAGCATTGTCATTTCCATGCTATTATGAAGATATTCAAAGATGCTGGAATAGAGTAATGAAGTAGCATTGTAATAGACTAGATAGTTTTTGTTTTTATTATCCTGTCTCATTACTTTGTAATCTTGGTGATATATAAACCAAGAATTAGCAACTAAGGAATTATCTAAGATGCAAGCAGAGAAACATTTGTAAGTAGAATTCTTAGCATTTCTCTGTATTCTTAGTTGTTCAATATTTGTAAGCAGCTGTGAGCATTTTGCACACAGAGTTCTCTCGATATATATTATATATCTCTGGTGGAATCATTCAAATCCACCAGAAAGATTTTAAAGACTCTTGTTTTTAATTACTTGTGTTTTGATTCATTTAAGTAACTATTCCGCATTGTGGTAATCAATTCACACTTATATATATTCGAGTTAGAATATTTTTATTTCAAGAAAAAGTTTCAAGAATTCCATTCAACCCCCTTCTGTAATTCTTGTTATATTGTTAAGGGACTAACAACCATGTTGCCACCCACTCAGTTTAATGTAAGAATTGACAAGGATGATGATGAGTAGAAGCATGAGGAACAAAAACCTTCTGGCTCAAATCCAAGTCAATCATCAAGAGCAACTGGTAGCAAGGATAAGAAGCTGGATGATAAGAAGGATGGTGACAAGAAAAGAGGTGAAGAAAGGAGAAGCAAGAAAAGGCAAGATGGCTCAGAACCATAACAAACCCTAAAAATCCAAACAAATCAAGCTCAACCTTCAAAGCCAACCAACTCATACACTGAACTACCTCCTACCTCAAAGCCTAAATTCCTATACAGATAAGCTGCTAACACCTTTCTAAAAATACCAATCACATCAAGCCAAACATTTCTTAAGAAAGTCACAAACCTACCTCTAGTGAAGCCATCACTCAAAGTTCACTACAATTTGTTGGGAGGAAACCTAAGAAAGCTAAGTATACTGAAAAAGTGCAAGTTACTGAGAGGGCCATCTGGAATTGTTACAAGCAAAGTGATTTCTACCTCTAAACTGGTGCAACTCAGATGAAGATTACTTTCAACAACTAGCTGAGGAAATAGTTAGAGTTTGGGTTGTAACACTAAGGGAAGTAAGAATCTACTATGAAAATGGGTCCTTCACATTTCTTGGAAGCACCTTAATGGATACCTTTTCACCCATAAAAATCAAGAGAGTGATACGCTTACTAAAGGACAAGGATACTGCAACCAGGGCATGGAGTTATGTTTTAGCTGAATGGTTAATAATAAGGGAGGAAAAAAAAGCAAGAAACCAGGCTGAATATGAGGAGAGGAAGAGGAAGTATAAAGAGGAAATAGAAATGTATATTCAAAGATCTGAAGATCTTAAGGCAAAAGAGATGAGCAGAATTTCCAAGGATGGAAGATTTCTACATGTCAAAGCTGACACATTCTCAAAGTTTAGGATTGATTTGCTAAATGGTTATCCAAATCCTGACAGACTCAAACTCGTGAAAGCTCTAAGAGGGACACCAATTATAGAGGAACTTAAAATTCTTATATATTTAAAGGACCTCATTAGAGAAGAAATAAAAGTTATAATATTTGTCTGATATATGTATTTATTTAACTCATAAAATCACCTAATGTATAAATGTTGTATTTGTGTTAATTTTTATGTATTAGTCTAATTTTCCATTGTTGCTTGGGGTTAGTCTTGTTGACAGGCATGAATTTGTTATAAGAAATCTTCTCACAAATTGGGGGAGATTGTCATGAAAGACATGCCTGTATAATAACAAGACTAAGTCAAATTGACAACACTAAATAAGTTGTATTGTAATTTAAGTTTGCATTTTGTATTGTACCACTTAAGTATGTAAAAATGTTCAAGGGCAGACTAAAGTCTTTTTCTATAAATAGTATCAAGCCTTAGAATTCTATCTGGAAGAAGATCAAGAATATCATGCCTCAGAAGAATTATGAAGAAGCTTGGAGTTGAATAAATTTGTTTTAGGAACAATATTCTAAGTCGGGATCTCTACAAGTCACAAATTAAGTGCTATAAAGAAGTCATTCGAGAACTCCAGAATGACTTATCGAGAAGTCAGGAAAGCTACTAGAGAACTCAGAGATATCGACAAGCCAAATTGAAGACATGAAAATTGGAGATATCGACAAGTCATTTCTTCACTAGAGAACTCTGAGATATGGACAAGTCAAAATATCATTAGAGATCTCTGAGATATTGATAAGTCAAAATATCACTAGAGATCTCTGAGATATCGATAAGTCTATTAATCACTAGAGAACTCAGAGACATCGATAAACAAAAGTGAAGACATGAAGATGAGAGATCTCGACAAGCTAAATTTTCTAATAGAGAACTCAGAGACCTCGATAATTCAAATAACTATAGAGCTATTAGAGATCTCGATAAGCCAGTATACTTATCGAGATGTCAAGTTCTCTATTGATCAAATTGAAGATCTCGAGGTAAAACTCAAAGTACAAAGTGCAGATCAGTTCAATATCCAAGATTATCAATCAACAAACAATCCAATCAGTTGGATTGACAAGCCTAAAAAAAGCAGCTTGAAGAGTACAAGATCAAAACCCAAGATTAACTGGCAAAGTAAAGTCACAGACGTGCAAGATTAGCAAAGATACACTAAGCCAGAAATAGAAAGATTTGGTTATCCAAAAGTAGGGTTTAGTACATGCTATTGCATGCTATGTAATAACCAGTGTTTACTGTTCTATAAAGTAAACACTGGATGCTTTGTTAGCTGTAACAATTTAGATAAGAAATCTTGTATTCTCTCAAGGAAGAAGCTAAGCACTTTATCAACAAAGAGCCTAGAAATTTTGTAGCAAGATATTCTTAATTTTAATATAAAATTAAGTGAGTTTTGAAAGATCTGTGTTCACTGTTCTTACTTGTTTAAATTCAATTCTAACACATTTCACGACAAGGTTTTAATTTACTTTGTTCATTACCATAAATACTTCAAGAAAAGCAGAAATATACAAAAATACATTCACCTCCCCTCTATGTGTAGTTCATTACCTAACAAGATATATAGCATTTTGTGACTTGTGAGAAGTTAGTTTTATGTGTGTATTAACCTCTATTGTAAGTATGAGTTTCTTCGGTTTGTATATTTTACAGCTCGTGCAAGGCACAGACGTTTTCTAAACTCACATATGGACCATGTTCATATTATATAAATGATGTATATATTATGTTGCGAGATTGTCTTATTCTAGCTTTGGATTGAATAACATATATATAATATTCAGAAACTATGTACTTTGAAGTGTTTTGAATTTTGGAATTCTATAATAGGTGCCATCGAACATGGACAGTCATAATTATTTGATAAGATTATGTTAATCGAATAAGAAAAGAATTACATTAGTACAGAAACAGCTTATAGCGTCGCGCTTTTAGCGTCGGTTTTATATAGAAGCGTCGCTTAAACACCTTATAGGTGTCGGGTGTAAGCTTAACCGGCGCTTATTGTCACTTACAATGGAACTGTTGCGTCGGTTATTCAAATATCCGACACTAAAAATATCTTTAGACGTCGGGTCACAAAATGCCGACACCTAAAAGGTGTTTCCAGCGTCAGTCCTCTTATAACCGAATTTGTTGTCCCTTCTTTGGCGACGGAGAAGTTTTGACCGACGCTGTAGTCTATACTTTAGGCGATGGAGAAGATTTAGCCGACGTTAGAAGGATAACAAACTCTCAAGAGTATAACAGGGCAGGGCGTCAGACCGCTAGCCCATAAGCTATTTTCCCCTTTTTATTTTATTTTATTTGTTCTTATTTTATTTTTTTTCAGGGCACATATTTTTTTTATTTAACTGTATTACATTTAAGGTATTTTGTTATCTTTCTATCTCCATATAATTTTTAAAATTTTTAATTTAGTATTTTTTATGTAATTTATTTATTTATATACCTTTTGTATTTTTTTAAAATTTCAAATCACTTGTTGAAATATTTAAATTTATTACAATTTTTAAATAATTATAATTCTTTAATATATGTTTATTTGAACTGAAATAGTTATATTTGTCTATTCCAGTAAAAAAATATTTTTAAGAATTACAATTTAAAAATAAGTATTTCTAGATAAATGTTTAGAGTAAAATGTTACTTTTTTCAGAAAAACTAACATCTATTGGCAAAAGTAAAGTAACTATGATTCATAGATATCCAAATATAAATAACATACTTATTATTCACTAAAACTTAGTTTTTAAAATTTTACTCGTATTGTGGGTTATTTTTAAGGTTTTATGTAAGTTATTTAAATTTTTATTATAATAATATTTTTAAATGTATTGAAGAACACTATTAATTTCAAATAAGACTTATATTTATTATATATAAAAGAAAAATTAATATAAAGTATGACCTCAAATTTAAATAAAAAATAAAGAAAATGAAAGATTTTGTATCTAAGACGTCGAAGCAAATTAGAAATATTGATTAATCCATCATGTATAAAATAACTTAACCCCTCTCCCACATCTCCCCCCTCGGAGTTGTATCGGCATAACTCCCTCGCTGCAATCTCAAATCGATACCATTCTCGATTCATTGCATCTACTGTTAACTCGATCTATACTCCGCTTTCATTCTATTCCTCCGGTGTGATTCCTCAACTGAATTGAAGTGATTTTTTTTATGCTGAGTTCAACGGGCTACTCTTGATTCTCGCTAGTTTAGAGTTCAATCTATCAATAAAAAAGAGGGGTTTCTGTTCGGGTATGTATGTCTGTGTTTATTTGTTTATATTTGCAGTTTTTGTAGCTAGGTTTTTGTATCATGTATGATATTTATTTTGATTTTATTCACATTCTCTTCTTCTTTATACTAACTCCAGGTGGAAGTTTAAAATCTTTGATAAATTTGAATGTTAATCCAAACAAGTCTGTTTAATTGTTTAATAAAAAAATTGGAGGATAACATATTATTTTTCGTTAATAAAGAAAGTGCTTCAAATTTTCACCGTATGTTATTTTGAATTTTATCTATTTATTTTGAATAATAATCCATTATTTCAAAATTACTAATTTTGGTTTACACATTTAATATAGGGGATAAAATTATGGCGAGACAGATAGTTTGACTAAACTATGTGTGTTTGCATTTGGATGACTAGAAAACCCACCTTTCATTCTGTAAGTTATAATAATTCTCTGAAAATGATACTTGTTGTTATGTTACTGGTGTTTTTGATTCGAGCGCCTTAAACATATGCTTTTTTACATTACAATTGAAAGAATCAACAATAATCAAGTGAACTAAAAAGAAGCATAACAAGAAACTAATATTCATAATGACTGATTAAATTTATTGCTTCTTTAGACTCTATGGATCAAGTTAGGGCTCTTTGTATTAACAGAAAGAGAGTTTTCTTTGCTGTTATGTTTTTTTGAATTTTGAGTGTATGTGTTGTTTCTTTTCTAATGTTGTATGTCTCTTTTACGGTGTCCCATATGTTTTCATTTTAGAAAAACTACTGCTTACCATCAATTAGTAGTTTTATTTTTAAATTTTACCCATATATGGTCTCTACTTTGGAATTGCCAAATATTACATATGAGTATCACAATGTCGCTGTTGATAAAATTAAAATTATTTAAATAGATATTTAATGTGTTCGATTTTTCATGGCTAATTGATTGTTTTTTTAGGTTCTCTCTAGGGCCATTTAGGGTTCTTTGCATTAACAAGAAGAGGGGTTTCTTTGCTGGTATGTATGCTTGTGTTGTTTCTTTTATATGTATGTATGTTTGTTACTATTGTTTGGATTATTTTCCTCTGATTCAATGTTCTCATGTTTAAAAGAAGTTAAAGATAACAAAATTGGGTGATTTGGGAAGGGTGTGTAATATATGTGTAATGAGCTCTAGGCTAGAGAGAAACCAGGCCTCTCAAATATTTTAGGACATATTTGTAATTTTTTACTACAATAAACTCTCATGTCTCCTTGTTTCTCTGTTTTCTAGTTGAGATATATAAACACTATGTTCCAAATTGAAAAACTAGTTACACATGCAATACTTGAGAAAATACAAAGTGGGAAGCCCAAGTAAAAGTGTTATAGACTTATAGTGATCCTCCTTCTCCTTCAAGATTTAAGCCATCTTATTTTACTGTTGTTAACTATGTCCAGGGTCTGGTCCTCTTAAGAAGTAGCTAATGACATTTGATGATATTGAGGGCTTCATTTTGTATCGAATACAACCAAAAATCTTGATCATCAATATATACATTATGCCATCCGAATGACAACTAAAAATGATGTTTGTACAGGAAGATACTATCTGAATGTGTTGCAGTTTGTAGAAACCAGTGATGGTAGCAATAAATATGCTAGAATGCATGATTGATCACATCGCGCTAACAAGGGCAGAAGTATCTGACATTGCTTATTGGAAGTAATTGTTCCAAGATCTCCGAGACATCTGGTTAAAGTTGATAAACTATCTTACTTATTGGAAGTAATTGTTCCAAGAACAATTTGATAAGTGCTCAGTTGATTGATCTGGATATTAATTTTATATTTTCACTGAAAGCTGTTATAGTAGTGCATACAGTGGCATTGAGAACTGAGTCAAGTCTACCCGTAAGTGATTGTTCTGCTAGACAGTTCAGTAAATACAAGGTTTACAAAGTCATTTCCTTTATTTGGTTTGAATTTTTTATGGCATGTTGTTGGTTAAATTATCATGGTGAACTAAGAAAGCTTAAATGTGTCAATTTTATTTATTTGGAAACTATACCATTTATGAACTGAAATATATGAACTCATTTATTCATCATACTAATTTTCTATTTCTTGTCATAGTCCTGAAAATCAATATAAATTAAAGTATACTGTCTCAATTATTAACTAACGAGAGGCATCTCATTGCTTGGCAGATCAAGGGTTAAGCAGAGGCTCGTTCTGTATCACGGTCCGATGCTTATATGTATGGAGTCCTCAGACGATGCAGAAGAGACATTTCACCAGATTTGAGAATTTTAGTGCTGGGAATTACATTTCCTGGTATTCTCTTACTTTTACTACGTGCGATGCACAAATTTTTACCTTCTATCTTTTTGGCATCAGAGCAGGAATCTGATTAAAGAAGAAGAGTATGTACTCTTGTCAGTGGAGCACATACAATTTAGCGTCAACAATCAAGTCACCACTTTCAAGTGCGGCAGGTTCAAGGTTGATTAATGTCTTGTGACATCAAAGAATGACAAATCAGAATCTGGAAGAGTTGTGTTTATTGTCGTAGTAATAGAAATGGTAAAACTCTGTACGCAACCAATGTTTAAAGTTTATATGCTAGACTTTGATGGTCGCATAACTTATTTGATTTTGTAAGAGAAACCAATTATTAGCAAGAAATTTTGAAAGTATTTACCATTAATGTACTTTTTCTACTTAAAAACTATAGATTGGAATCATTCAAATTTTGTTTAATTAGATTTTTAATCAAATCTATTTTATAATATTGTTTTAGGGTGTGTTGGTGAATGATATTTGTTATATACTTACTGTTGGGTGTATTGATAAATAACATCATGAATCTTAATAAAATCAAAACTTTTTTAAAAAATAAATATTAGGTGTCGGCATTTCTAGGAACCAAGGTAACAGACCAATATCATCTGCATCGGTTAATTGACCTTTGGCGTCGGTTATTTAACCAACGTATAATAAGTATTAGTGTCGACATTTTAAACAACCAACACTGTTACACATAACAAAGGCGTCGGTCAAAAGACTTTAAGCGTCGGGGTTTAGCTGACACAGAGTTACTATTAGCGTCGCCTGTTTGACCGATGCATTAGGCCTGACCCTATAGCGTCCCCTACATATACTACGCCCAATAACCGACGCCTAAGATCTATTTTGACCGACGCTGAAAGTCCATTTTGTACAAGTGTTAGTTCATTTGCTTTAATTGACTTAATTTCTTAGTTTGGGTTTGCAGTATTCGTTATAGTGATTGTCAGTATTTTTCACCACACATGTTGAAAATGCAAATGAATTGTTTTTTTAAATAACTAATGTATTTTGTTAAAAGTGCGATAAGTGAGTTACATGATTGTTGATCTTTGTTGTGCAAGACAAACCTGTACTATAACAAGACTAAGTGAAATTGATAGCCCTAAGTAAGTTGTATGATAATGTAAGTTTGCATTTTATATTGTATCACTTAAGTCTGTAAAAGTGTAAATAGATTAGACTGAAGTATTTTTCTGTAAACAATCTCAAGCCTAAGAATAAACCCTGGAAGAAGATCATGAAGATCATGCCTCATAGACAATGTGAAGAAGCTTGGAGTTGAATAAATCTATTTTGGGAAAATTATTCTAAGTCAAGAAATCTACATGTCACAGATTAAGTCTTAAGGAGAAGTCATTCGAGAACTCCAGAATGACTTATCGACAAGTCAAGAAATAGCTTATAGAGAAGTCTCAGAGATACCGACAATCCAAAATGAATATATGAAGATTGAAGATATCGGCCAGTCATTTCTGCATTAGAGAACTCAGAGATATCGATAAGCCAAAATAAAGATATGAAGATTAGAGATATCGACAAGTTAATTCTACATACAAAGACTTGGAGACCTCGACAAGCCAAGCTCATTCGAGAACTCAGAGATCTCGATAAGTCAAGTTCACATTCGAGAACTCAGAGATTTCGATAAGTCAAAACACTTGTAGAGAACTTAGAGATCTCGATAAGTCATTATACTTATCGAGATGTCAGTTCTCTATAGTTCAAACTTGAGATCTCGATGTAAAACTCAAAGTACAAAATGCAGACCAGTTAAAGATCCAAGATTATCAATCAACAAACAAATCAATCACTAATTTGAAAAGTCTACAAAAGCAGTTTGAAGAGTACAAGATCAAATTTCAAGATTAGCTGACAAAGTAAAGTCACAGACATGCATGATTTGCAAAGATACACTAAGCCAAAAATAGAAAGTTTTAGTTAACTTAAAGTATGGTTTAGTACATACTATTACATGTTGTGTAAAACCTTTATTTACTGTCCTATAAAGTAAACACTGGATACTTTGTTTTAGTGGTAACAAATAGATCTAAAAATCTTGTAACTCTTTCAAGGAAGAAGCTGAGTTCATTATCAACAAAGAAGTCAGAAATTTGCAGGAAGACCTACTTGATTTTAATATAAAATTAAGTGAGTTTTGAAGATAGTTTGTTCATGTGCATGTTTTATTTTTTTTGTTAAGACATACTATCTCTACAAGTTATATTACTTTATTCACCACATTCATAACAGTTCAGAAAGCTTAAAAATAATCCAAAACACATTCACCCCCTTTGTGTTGTATTCATTACTTAACAATCTTGACAGAAGTATATGTTGTGAGACCGAAGATCTAATGAACGGGAAGTTATATTCTAGAATATTACATAATTTTTTTTATTAATTTTTATTTTTATTTGAGGTATTTGAAATTCAAGTTAGTGATAGATATTACGACATTACAAACTTATTGTTGTGTTATATTCATAATTAGTTCGCAACGTGGCTATATTATTGTCGACTTAACTGAAAAGATTTAATACTACATAACAAGTAATTTGTATTGTATTAGTTCCTTGTGCTCTGTTGATATGAAATTCATTCAAGATATGTGCATGGTGTAAATGCGATTTTATAATTGTCAAATTGTCACTAAATATTTGATATATGGTATTTTCTTTGTATTGTATTTGTAAGTTTTTCTCGTAAAACAAGATATGACAATTATATTCTGTATTTTGTAAGTAAGTATTTGATACTTCATAATTGTCATGAATGATCATATTATATATTAAATAATTTTAAAAAATATTACTCAAAATAATTTTGTAAGTGTATTTTAAATTAGGTAGTGATGATTTCTTTTCGCGAGTCACTTAAATCACAATTAATTTGATATGAAATTGTGTCATGTCATTTAAAAATTTGATATAATAAAATTATGTTATATGTATAATTATTTCAAAATATCGAATTTTTAATTTAATTTTATTACTTTTTAAAAGATACATATTAGTGCTTGGAGGGTATAATAGTTATTTTACCTTTATTAAATTGTCTCACTCAACCCCCACATGCTCTATCTATATATCTTAATGACTACTCCCTAATTTACCCATGGGTAAATAAATTTACCCATGACCCAAATCCTATATATTTTGCCATATCCATGGACTATCCAATTAGCTTCAATTGACCCATCTTAATTAGTAATTACCTATTTTTGAATTTCAAAATCAGCCTATCTATGGAAAATAATTTCAAAAAAAACAAATCATGCATGATTTGCTCATTCTGTTACATCACTCTTTGACTCTTCCTCCATACTCTCTCTTTCTCTCTCACTCTCTCTCTCCCTCTCTCTCTCGCTGGCTCTCTCTCTTGCGAATTAGAAGCTACAATGGATGACCATTGGATCTGAAAACTGAATCTTGGCGCTGAAACGTTATCAGAATCATGGAATTTCAAGGTATTGCTTATCACCAGTTTCTAATTTGCTGTTGGATTATTATCTGTTATTTTGTCATGCGATTCACAGGATTATACATTATGTACGTTAATCACTAATGGTAGGATTTAAGCGTGTTCGTGGTCATAATACTGAAAATATTTTGAATGCATCACACACCTCAAGTAATCAAGGTATGAAATCTGATGAACATGTCTTATTGTTACACTTTTTGTTTTGTATTTGGTAATGATTTTTCAGTTTTTGTCCAATCAAAAAAAAAGTGTCGCGTCCATGGCCGGAATGTATATTCCATTCTTACAGACATGACTAATTCTCAGAGTACAGATAATTACCAGATGATTTTCTCCTGCAATGATTCATGTAAAGTTTCTTCATTTTACTGACGTAGTTTGAATCTAAAAGTTATTATGCAGACGTTAATAAGGCTATCTTTATTCTTTGCTTCAGTTAAACCCGGATCTGATCCAATAAATATGCGTGGAAATGCATTTTCAGATAGTAGCAAGGAGAATCAGAATCCACTAATTTTTTCAGGTTAAGCATCTCTCAGCCGATCAACTATTGAACATGGCCAAAGCCGGACATTCTAACAATTTTGATGTATAGTTAATGTTGTTTATTTGTGATTGTTACAGGTACCAAACCGCAGCCGTTCAATCAGTCTTTGAGGACTAATAATACAGAATATCTTAGCCGTAATCCTCTAAAAATAATTAACGGTAACTTGAATTGCAATACAGTCATGTATGTAGATTATGATTTTCAAATAAAAAAGTTTGTACGTTACAATATGCAAATCATTACAAACATACAGAGGTTTATGAGAGCAAACCAAATTTATAAATAAGTATGAAAACGAAAAAGGTAAGTTTACCATGTGCATATTAGTCATCAACTTGAAAATATATAAAAACTATATATTAGTATGCTATTGACAATAAAACGGCACTCCCGTTTTAATACTAAGGATTTTGGTTCAAGGTTTCATCACCAGCCTCAAAACTTAAGTTGCATATTAAAATACAAAATTACAATATAATTCAATATAATTTAAAACATAAGCACATGGAACACGTTCAAATTGATATAAAGAGTATTCCAACAGCATCACAATATCAAAATTCAATCTCCAAACTACATTGATACTGTTAAGTAGCAGGTTCAAATTCTCAGAAATATATGGAGGATAATTACTAATTGGGAGGATTGACTTCAATGTTAAAAGTTGGAACAACACTGTCTTGCTGTAATGTGAAGCGCAGATTGTCATCCTCCTTTAAGTCAAGATCGTTGACAAATTTGCTCCATCCACGCGAAAATCTGGCAACTGTCCCGTTTAGCACTATTTTTATGTCCCAAACTCCTTGGCCAGTTCTGAACTTCACCATGTCTCCGCTTTTCCACATTTAATCTCAGAATCTTATAGTTCTAGGAATGTGCTGCACAATAGTTGAATATGTTAGCATAATTTGATAAGTCTGTTCCTGAACATAATACAACAAGGTATTCGAAATAGTTATATTATACTCTTATATATTATTATTTATCGCTCCATGTCATTTAGAGTTCAAGAGACTTCCAACCAATAATTTAGAAAACTGGAGATTCATTCCAACTTGCGCATCATGTGGATTATTATTTTCCATCAACTGCATATTCTGTATTCCAGCATTGTCCTGTGTAGGGTTATCATATCCTTCCACCTCCATCTCAGTTGATAGATCCACAATTTCAACATTTTGTTCTAAGTACGGATATAAGACAATATTAATTTCAAGACCACTGCTTATGTAAAAGGACCCTGCAAAGTAAATAGGGAAACAAAACATATGGCATACCAATTCCAAGAGGTGAATCTGTAACATTACCTTCAAAAAGAAAAAAATTGCCACTAGGCTTTCTCCTCCGATTACTTTCTGCTGTGGAACGTGTAATTTCCGTTCCTTCACACATAAAAATCCTTCCACAAAACTCACCATTCCCACCGAAACTAAATAATATCATATCATTCTCCACCAGACCAAAATACTGAATCAGTTGTTTTAGCCCATAAAGTATTCTTAATTTAGCATTGTATCTTACATCCCACAGAATCCCATTAATTATAATATGTTCAACACCAAGGATATGTTTTTCAGTCTCCTGGCCTAAAACCTTGGGATTGTCTGTTACAATGTTAAAACATAAAAGAATTATTGATCATTTACTAATAACATACAAGAATATGGGTAAAAAACAATAGGTTACTCACAATATATCCAAGCTTCAAAGGAGCCTAAAAAAATCTTATAAAATGATCTTCTTCCATTTCTATCCCCTGTTCGTTAATTATCAAATTTAAATTTATTACTAAATATATTTGAATCTTCTAGATATTAAAAGACTGATCTTTCAAATAAAGTCTTGCACCCTCATAGCAAAATCAAAAGAATTGTGAGATACTTTCTTTTTTTCTCAGCTTCCACTTCTTTCTCATTAAAAATAAAAAGTAGAACAATCTCTGGTAGTTCATGAGCCATATTCATAGCTATTACATCACCTGCACAGATATCCAACTCCTTCAGAACTCCAGACCATCCTTTCCCAAACCAACACTTTTCTCCAACCCAATGGATGAGTACATCCCATTTTCTGCAGCCATGCTTCAAACAGATCTTGGACATTCCTTTCCATCGCTTATACAAATTTTCCAAATGAGTAGGCAGTTCCTGTTCAAGTGAGCACATTGAATATTAAATTTAAGATAAGTAAACCAAATGTTTATACATATGAGGTAAATAATAAATGTATAGATAGAGAGAGTTGTTACCATATTATCCAAGTTCTCCATACTTGAGTATTGTCTGATCACCATCAAGGATTGTTCACAATCAAGTCTTACAGCATTGTAGTGAATACAAGCAAGGTACCTCTCAGTAACATCATGATTACGACAATATATAAACTCATCCATAATCCAATTGTTATAGTTCTCTTTATTGAAGAAAAACATTGGCTCAACTGATGGATGTGTAATCGAAACAGCCATATGGTTGAAACACTGGATAGTAAAGTTGCCATACCCATAATAATCAAAAACAACAACATAATACATCTTTAAATCATAAAATCTCATAAATACTTGAAGGCCGCAGATTTTTTTTCGATACTTATAATATTCCGCATTCCAAACAATTGTCTTGCACTTTAGGTGTAATTGGGAATGAAGTTTAATCCTGAATTTATCAATAAAACTAGACGGAACCCTCTGCAATTTTCGATAGATAATGCAGTGAGGTACAATATAAATTCAACTTCTTAATACCGTTTAAATACAATCAGTTAAAAACTTACAAATGCTCCATCCTCATCTTTCTCCATATTTGCAGAAACAAAACTGCCTAACGGTTTTCGTCCTCTACCTACATTTAACATTTATCAATCATGTATACCTAAGTTTTTAAATAAGCATCCAACAAGCAATTAAAAACATTGTCTGACATATTTACCCATATCCCAGTCAACATTCCATGAGTCGTGTTTTCTCTTAAGTTCCTGATATTGAAATTTAAAACTCAATCCAAAACAGTTCATGAAGAAATTTTCAAAAATTCGTGAATAATCTACTTTTGGAAATCTTATCAATCTGCTATACGGAAGTATAGGCATCCAGCGGTGAACTAATTATATCAATTTGAAATCAAATCATTGTCTATATGACTCTGAACTAAAACATGCAATCAACATCAATACGAACCCCCGACGATACTCTATCTCGCACACGAACTACTGACGGACACAATACATACTAAAATCGGCTAAGTAAAGTTCAGTATCTGTTACTCTTATACATACAAATGGAGAATTACATATACAAATCTCATTAAACAAACTATTAGCCATGAACTTTACAACCAATTGACAACAACTAAAACATGGATAGATGGGGATACTAACCTCCATAAATTGTTCATAATCTTCTGATTGAGAGAGTTGGTTTCCATGATTTGAAGTAATAGCCATCGATTCTCCCTCGGCAGAGCTCTGGTCTATGTTTTGTTTGTAGTTAACGGTATTTTACCTAAATCCAACACTTTATGAACAATATGTTGGGTATGAATTACCTAATCTTTAAAAATTTAAATTCTTTTAAATTAAATATTACAATATACATATTATTGAAATTGTGTAATGATTATTAAATTAAATTTTACGTTTTATCATTAAAATCATATCAGAACAAAATATATTTTAATTTTAATCCTTATATGCTTATAAATTAATAATTATCACATTTTATAAATTTATAATTATCACGTTCTATGTTTTGTTTGCCGTTAACGGTATTGTGCCTAAATCCAACACTTTGTTAAAGATATGTTGGGTATGAATTATCTAATCTTAAAATATAAATCTAAATCCTTTTAAATAAAATATTACAATATACATGCTATTGAAACTTTGTAAAGATTATTAAATTAAATTTTACGTTTTATCATTAAAATAATATAAGAACAAAATATATTTTAATTTGAATCTTTATATGAGTATAAATTAATAATTATCACATTTTATAAATTAATCAACACAAATTAAAAAACACATATTGAGATTATTTTATTTTATTATTAATTAAATAAATTATTCTTAAATCATTTCCTTAATAAAATTGTAATATACCTTAAAATTAATCTATATCATATGAAAAAACGTGAAACATGCGCTGATTTTATGACAAACAAAAATTAAAATTAGTTAATTATGTTTTAAAACAAAAATTGTGACAACACAACATATATTTTTCTAACATACGTGAAAAAGTATATCCGCGTACATTTTTTTCTTTAACTGAAAAGTTACGTAAATATTTCTCTTTATATTATTTAATATTTTTTAAAATATTAAATATATTTAGAACGCGTAGCGCGGGCAAAAATCTCTAGTTATATATATAATAGATAGATACCCCATATATTCATTTTATTAATAAGTAAACTATCAATATCACTACGACAATTATAACGTTTTTGGGAATACTTTTATGGACTTTTAGCATTATCATTTTAGATCTATTTATAGTGAAACTATAGTTCCTTTTTCAAAACGGTGAACAAAAACCCAATATTTTTTTTGAGAAATGCTATGTTCCCCAAATAATTATCCCAAATTTCTATACCAAATGACATGGCAGGGTGATGTGGCAGCCAAAACTTAATTAAAAATTACATTTTTAAATCATATTAGAAAATACGTAAGCACGGCTGCTATACGTACCAATTAACACTTATATCATGTTTAATATTTATAATTAAAGATGCATCGTCTTTGATATGTTGGTTAATCAATTATTAATTCACTATTACATAATTTGTTATCTGAAGTTGAGTTACAAATTTACAAATGCTTGCAAAATGCTTTTCTGAAATATTTTTTTTTGTGCCTCGAGGTAATTGATAAAATGTCTAAATGAAACTACACTATTATATGAAATGCAAAATATATAATGGCAAATAAGGTGGCTTTGCTGGGTATATGAGTGTACAAAAACCTCCATTATATCCAAGTAGATGTTTCTGGCGCCGAAAAATCTTCAAGTGATTCATTTGGAAGCACTTTACAATTTACCTTTTTTCTCTTGGCGAAGAGATATGCGCGTGCTGTGTGCAATGACTAGGATGTGTTGAATCATTGCACATCTACAAACATTCCCTGTATCCGCAACCAATAATTATGCTTCGCACCTCAAAACTGTTGTTAGTCAAATGTCGAGTGCTGTTTAAATAATCCCTGTCGAGATTCAATGAATCTTCTACCAGACTGCAAAATCCTCGAGAGAAGAAAACCAATTATCAAATGTTGCTGGTCCTAGTGAAAAGAATGTCACATTCAAAATGAAGATAAGGGAGATCTATGTTAAAAAATTTCAATACATGAATTAAAACTTTCATCTTTTGATGATTTTTTAATATTTTATACAATAACTTTTCTTGCCAATGAACTGTAGAGTTGTAGTCATGTAGAATATTAATTCTATGAAGTTGCAAAGAATTCTAAAAACATATTCTGACTATACTTGTGAACTTGGGCTTAACATACTAAAACATTATAACTATAACATCAAAAAATATTTAGAAAAATAAGTTTTCATTATTATTGGAAAACTGAGACGACAATGTGCAACATAAATCTAGAACAAACATATGGTCTGTACACTACTATAACTAGTAGATATAATTAGAAGTAATAAATATTCTTAATAAAAATTTATAAATGTAGCATACATAGAAAATGTAGATCCTAATATAAGCTTTATAGTTATGAGAAATGCCATCCATAGTAAAACAAACAAGAAACATTAATCTAGAAGAATAACTAGTTTCAACTGGAATAAAATGTATAAATGTATCAGACTTATTTCTTAATAAAAAGCTATTTACGACCCCTGAAATAAAACACATTCAGTTGCTCAAGCACAACATTAAAAAAAACATAATGACCACCTTCCTCTAGCTTCCAAATTACACTCAAAACTTGATCTTCCCTGTAACCTATTTTAGAAAAATTTCTGAGTTGTTCACTATAAAGATGCTTTTGTGTGCTTTGTGCAGATTTAATATTCTCCTCGTCTGTTACATTGGCTAGTCGTTGGCTCTGAGTAAAATTAATTAGCTGGTTGTGAGATCGAGGCAAATGAGAGTTTAACTCGCTTCCAACATTATACATGCCATAATTGTCCAACAAAAATTGTGGGGTGTGGTGTCCCGGAGCAGAAGTGACGTATCCATGATTTGTTGCTTTAAAAGTACATTCAAGATGCTGTTGATGAATCTGTCTACTAATACCAGCATGCTCATAAAATTTTGCTTGATCAAGCAACTTGGGTATAATATGTGACTATAACGACGTTTATTGTTGGGGTTGAACCAGTTGAGAATGAAAAAAATTACACAGTAAGGACAAAGCATTAGCTGTGGCCTATGTTTAAACACTTTAAGCATCAACCTTATTCACCTGCTTAGTATTCTGAATCTGATACTTAGTTCGATATAGATAATGACTTTCATCATCAGCCTAAATATCGTAATAATAAGTATCAATTTATATAACCTAAAATTAAAGAAAACAGTAGTCAAGTACATATAAGTTAATATCACTCACCTGAGGCATCTTTTACCTCTTTAATTACCTTTTTCTTTTGCTTTTTTTACCAACCTTTTCAACTGTAGACTTAAACCTCTTAGTCCGCGGACGCCCCTTCCCACTTACTACCAACCAACTTTTGATTTTTTTATTCTCAACTAAATCACTGTTATCTCCCTTATCAATAACATGATAATTATCAGACAAAAAGGGTGCAGAGTCATGGTTGGCTTGATTATTTTTAACATGTAAAACTTTTTTCAAACTATCATTCAATTCCATAAAACTTTCACATTTCATATCATCTTCTACTGCTAAATCAGCTATCTCGTGAAAAGCATTACACATCTTCTCAAAACGCTGTACTTCAACTTTCACTAGCCTAACATTATAACTTACATTGGCACGAGTATGACATCGTTTAATATCCTTTCTCCGTCGACGTAATACATACATTAGAGGAATATGGTAAATTTTCCTGTGATTAAGAACCGAAATCACATATCTACATAGAATTCCCCTAAACTCAAATAACTTGCAATTGCACGCCGCTGTTAATTCTTTCTTATCTACTTCAACACAATAAGTTACTTGCCTTCTCTTTTCTCCAAACTTACAATCTTCAACAACATTGAAATTTGAACTATCACTTTGAATTTGAGATACTTCACAATAGGGCTTTCTTTTTAGTTCTTGCTGAAACTCTTTGAACTATGTGTTCGTATAAAAGATTGAAGTTTAATCTCCATTTCATAATCAATTATGGAAGGATACATTGAATTATAAGAACCAGAGTCTTCTTGATTTTCCTTGGACACTTTATTGGAAAGTGTATTCTCATATTGCTCTACAGACTATTTTAGCGTAGTCTTAGAATTAATATAGCCATCAAAAAAATAGTTCATACCCTCACTTCGCTGTGTAGATGATATTCCAGCCCAAAAATAATCTTTCACATAAATTGGCACCCACTGATACCTTTCATCATACAAACCACTCAACCAATCATTATTTTCTAGTTCATACTTTTTTATCATCTCTGTCCAACTTTATTCAAATTCATCATGGCTGAGAGAATTATAGATTGCATTACTCAAGAAAAATTTAATGGAATCATACTTTTTATGTGCCTTCAATTTTTCATGAAGTTTTTTAATTATATGCCACAAACACCACCGATGTCGAGCACGTGGAAATACTTCTTTGATTGCATTTTGCATCACCTTATCTTGATCAGTTATAATTGCACTTGAGCATGGTCAGACATACATGTTAGCCAAGATTTAAATAACCATTTAAAAGTATTTGTATCATCTTTAATAATAAGTCCACGAAGTCCACAACCAAGTAAAATTGATTGTCCGTGATGATTAACTCCAACAAAAGGTGCAAATGGCATGTCATATTTATTCGTTAAATATGTCGTTTCAAAAGTAATGACATCACCAAATTCTTCATAAGCAGCTCTATTTCACGCATCAGCCCAAAAAAATATTTTTTAACCGATGTTTATCATCTAAATCTGTTACATAAAAAAACTTGAAATTATAAGCTTGCATTTTAAGAAAATACTTGTTTGTTGCATTAATATTTCCTTCACCAAGTCTCAAACGTCGTACTGTATTAAGAATATTCCTACAATTTTTTTCTAGAAAGGACATATTTTCAGGTCCACCGGCTTCAACTACTATAAAGCGATAACTTTTATTTGGCTTGATTCCAGCTATATCATTCATTTCAAGTTTCTTCTTTATATCTGTTCCTATAACTTGATTTGAATGAAAAAATTGAGATTTGTTTGGATTCAAGAAATGATTATGCTGCAGATTAAGAGTATTAATAAATCATTTTTCTTATGCCCCTATAATCTCATTAAATTTGGCCTTGCAACCTGTTCTTCCAACAGACTTTATGCAAAATCGATTTTCCGATATCGAAGATTTGTTACCTTCTCGAGAACAAGATATAGTTTTATACCTTTTTTCTCCGTCGTCAATTGTTGATGTTGTTTTTTGAAAAATCGTAAATCGCTCTTGTTTGGCATAGTTTTCAACATATTGAATAACTTCTTCGTATGTTTGAAAATACATTCCAATTTTTAGCTCTTCCACCTGATTTGTGCATTTCAATTCATCTTCTTTTTTTCAATTTGGACTAATTAAATAAATGATACATGGCGGGTACTCTTCTCCCCCATATGTGTAATCTGAGAAAAAATTATGTTGTAATCTATGCATGTGAAATATGAATTTCGTTATAAAAATTCTAAGACTGGAAATCCATAACAATATCAACGAGCAAGATAATAACAAGAAATAATAAATAAGCTGTTTTTGAATGTATAAAACTAGGGCAAATATAAAATTATGGGTTTTCAGTTTTTAAGTATTTTAATTTTTGATGTAAATTACAAATGTAATTTTTAATTAAGTCTTAGCTGTCACGTAACCCTGCCATGTCATTTGGGGTAGAAATTTGGGATAACTATTTGGGGAACGTATCATTTTCCATTTTTTTTAGATTTCAAAATTTTGGTTGATTTCTAAAATTGATAAAATATGGGTACAACTAAACTATTGACTTTTATATTTTTTTAAAAAAATAATTACATGTAACTGATAACAAGTAAATTATGTTCGGAAATTTACTAAATCTAAAAACATAAATCTCACACTGTACACACGACACACTCCTTTCCTATACGGAAGTAATTACATGTACTTCACTTATTGTACCCGACTTCTGTTCTGTCCGATTTAATCCAGTTGTATGAGCCCACCTGTGTTTGCTAGTTTTATTTTTCATCATAACTTTTATTCTGTATTTCTTTCAAATCAATATATAATCTTAGCAAATAATGGAAAAAATATTTCATTTAAAATACGAAATATTGTAGTACTAAAAGATCTTAAATATGATTATAATTTTTTTTTGTAATAATGCAGCTATAATACAATTGTTATCCATGTGCCGTGTATTGTCTCTGCCAAATTCAATAATCTTATCCACCTAAATTGCAAATTGTCACATTTATGCCAGATGTTGTCTCTAAAATGTATTTATATAGTGTTGTTAGTATCTTTATATTATATATATGAGCTTTGCAGAAATGGCCAGGGTGTGGTTTTGAAACTTACCTTACAGCTTGTGATGAGATGGAAAATAAAGAAACAAGAGGGAGAATGCACATGCAAAGAAAAAGATAGGTGTTTTTGTCACCATTTGTTGGTGGGACAAACCAAGTACAAATCTTAACCCAAATCTTGGACCTCATTTTTTCAATCACAGTTTTTTTTTTGGATATTTTGTTCATTCATCAACTCATCATGTTCTTAGTTATCTTAGCCTTTTCTTGTTTAGTACTACTTTCTTAACTTTCTTGGTTCTTGACCTTTTTGAATCAGCATCTTTCTTTCATTTCTTTTAGCACAAGGTTTCTAAAAGATTCAAGCTTTAGTAATATAGAGTAAAGAATGAATGGTGTTACTGATTTTGGATCAGATGGTTGTGAGTATGTTGAAGTTGATCCTACTGGGAGATATGGAAGGGTATGGTATATCTGCATCTATAATTTAATACTAGGTTGTATCACCTTTGACTTTGTGTTCTTTTTGTTAATGATTTTAAGTGTGTTATTGTTCTGCAGTATAATGAGATTCTTGGCAGAGGGGCATCAAAGATAGTGTATGAATGTCTTTTCCTTTGTAGCAAATTTTATGAAAGATTTGAACTTTAATAACATTTTGTGGTTTTCTTTCTCAATGGGTTGTCATTGCTTGTTATATTAGTTCATAGAGTTTGAAATTTATTAAATTTCTTGGGTTTCTGTAGGTATAGAGCTTTTGATGAGTATGAAGGGATTGAAGTGGCCTGGAATCAAGTAAAGCTTTTTGATTTTCTACAAAGCCCGGAAGATCTTGAGAGGCTGTATTGTGAAATTCATCTGCTCAAGACTTTGAAGCATTGCAATATCATGAAGTTCTATACTTCTTGGGTTGATGCTGCTAATAGAAATATTAATTTTGTGACAGAAATGTTCACCTCTGGTACTCTAAGACAGTAAGTTATTTAGAGAGTCTGCTACTTATTTACTCTTTGCTTTTATGATTCTTCCATTGTCTGTGATGAGCTAAATGGTTTTGGTCATTTTAATAGGTATAGGCAAAAGCACAAAAATGTAAACATTAGAGCTTTGAAACACTGGTGTAGGCAGATTTTGCAAGGCCTGCTATACCTCCATAGCCATGACCCTCCTATCATCCACAGAGATCTGAAATGTGACAACATATTTGTCAATGGTAATCAAGGGGAAATAAAGATTGGTGATCTCGGCCTTGCTGCAATACTTCGTAAATCTCACGCTGCTCGCTGTGTTGGTAAGTTCAAAATTTCCACTACCTCTGGTCCAATGCTTGTCAATGCCGCATATGATTAAAGCATGCTAGATTTTATTTTTTTAGAGTTGCCCTTACATGACAGATGAGACTATGAGCTACAAATGTTGGGCGTGTGAAAACACACACGGAGAGACATTTACATTTATATATGACTTTTACAATGCATATCATCAGGAACACCAGAGTTCATGGCTCCAGAGGTGTATGCAGAGGAATACAATGAACTAGTCGATATTTATGCATTTGGAATGTGCGTTTTGGAAATGGTCACATTTGAATATCCATATAGTGAATGTTTTCACCCTGCTCAGATATACAAGAAAGTTGTATCTGTATGAACTTAAACCTCACAATTATTACTAATTTCATTAGCCAAAATCGCCGCTCTTCATAATGCTAGTTTGTTTCTTGATCTAGGGTCAAAAGCCTGATGCTCTCTACAAAGTTGATGACCCTGAGGTACGACAATTTATTGAGAAGTGCCTAGCCACGGTTTCTTGTAGGCTACCAGCGGCACAGCTTCTAAAGGATCCTTTTCTTCAGAATGATTATTATGGATCAGTTTCTACCCCATCAGATTGCGGATATCTTATTAATACGAGCTCTACATTAAGACAACCTTCGTTTGAAGTTCAGTGTAGTAGTAATTCTTTGGTCAATGATTACTCCAGTTGTCTCGGTTATGAACCAAGAAATGATTTAGACTACATCATACCTGATTTCAACTTATATGAAAGTGGTACTTTGATTAATCGCGAAGATGAGAATTTTGAAAATCTTGGCATCACTATCAAGGGGAGGAAAGAAGACGATGGCATTTTTCTAAAGCTTAGAATGGCTGATAAAAAGGGTAATCACATATTAAATCACACTCAATTTTGCTAGATGCCCGACATTCTATAGTAATTCATTGTTCATAATTCTATGATGTCTAATTGTCTTAACTGAAATAATTTTTAGGCCGAATTCGGAATATTTACTTCCCATTTGATATAGAAGCAGATACAGCATTAAGTGTGGCTGCAGAAATGGTTTCAGAACTAGATATAACAGATCAGGAAGTTACCAAAATAGCAGAGATGATTGATGGTGAAATTATTTCCCTAGTACCAGAGTGGAATAAAAATTTAGACCAAGAAGAGAGTTGGGATAATGCAAGTGGCGGTTATTGTCAAGGTTGTGCTCACAATAGCCCTTGTAGAAGCTATCTTTCTTCAAACCACCCATCTGCAAATAACCTTCAAGTTCTTCAAGGGCTATCTGCCAAGGACTTGCTACACGGATGTGGCAATAGCCCCTGCAGAAGCTATCTTTCCTCAAACAACCCATCCGGCCATAACCTTCAAGTTCTTCAAGGGCTATCTGCCAAGGACTTGCTACACAGTTCTGCGGCTATGCATGGACGTTTCGAAGAGATTAGTTACCAGATTGATACATCTGAACAATGTGGTACAGATGGCGCATCAGTAGTATCCAGTCAATCACATGGCACACACTGTTCTGGTATTTGGGAACAGACCAATGAGCCTGAGCTATGCTCGCGAGAATTGGATGATGGAAAGCTATTTGAGGAATTTTGCGTAAAGGAGGGGGAGGAAAAAAAAAATTGCAACACGGAGAGTAATTCTTCTGCGGGAAAATCTCAATGCGGGAATCTTTCAGCAGCTCGCGATTTAGCAGAGGACTATGAGAATGAGGTAAGGCAAGAATTGAGGTGGCTCAAGGCCAAGTATCAGATACAGTTACGAGAGCTTAGAGATCAGCAATTACGATCTTTATCAAGAAATGGAAGTTTTTCTCCTAGTATTGATGACAGAAAAGAAGAGACCATATATAAAATGTCAAGTTCAGTTCCATCGGAAGAAAGAAACAAAGTTCAACTAAAATCGTTTGATTCTGGGAAACATTACAGTTTGTGCTTTCCTGTGGATTATGGAAAGACTTGTGCAAGCCAAGAAATTTTAAATCATGATGCAAACTATGGAGGTTATAGTCCAAAACCAATGGTCATTGCCAAGGGTTTTTTTGCAAGGGAATTGCTTCCACAATCACTTCACAGAGCTACTTCTCTTCCAGTTGATGCTGTAGAGTTCTAACCCAACAAAAAAAGGTCTGTTCTTTCCATTGAGTTGCCAACTCTCCTAAAATCTTACGGCAGTAGACTAATAGTGGAAAGACTAAATCGATTTGGATTGAAGAGTGAACACTAGGAGCTATATTTCGGCAATATTTAACCTCAGCATCCCAACTAAATATTTGCGACTGGTCCGGACCTGAGCTAAAATACTATAGTAAGCTACAAACTCTCCTAAAACAAAACTTTTGGGTGTAGTAGAAAGGCTTTTCTTGTTCATACCTCAATCAACAAGCTATGATGATGAAAAAATAATAAAGATACACATTTTTTTTTTGTATTCATTACAATGTACCAAGTCCAACCAGAAATTATTTCTATTTTCATAAAAGGATAGCTGAGCCATGTATATTAGCCGATGGTTATGAAATAGTATTTGTGCAGATTATGAATTCAAGAACTGCAGAGTGCAGTGTGTGATGACTTACATTTTTAAGTGTTTAATATAATGGTTTGTCTAGTGTAGACCCATGGTCACATGCTAAGAAAGTGTGATAAATGAGTTGGTAAAAATTGAAAGTGTGATAAATGAGTTGTAAAAATTTGATTGGTGAAGATTTTTGTGCATTTAGCGGTCTATCATTATTAATGAGTTCTCCACCAATTAAATTTTAACAACTCATCTATCACACTTAGCATGTGTTTATGGGCACACCCTAGAAAAATCCTTAATATAAAGTTCTTCCTTTTCCTTAGTTAAAAAGTCCACCAAAAATTCGAATCATTAGTCTTAATTGGTTAAATAGAACATCATAATGCTGCATTATTAATAGTTTGTTACCTAAGTAACCCGGACTCGGGTATAGGTGTCGGATATAGGTGTGGATTTAACTCTCACACTCTTAATTTTTAAAAATTTAGAATTCGTGAATATGGATAAAAGAATTGGACACAAGTACGCGGATTCGGCATATAACTTTTCACATTTGTACCTAAGCGAAAATATACCTACTTTTTATACGTTATATTTATAAATTCGTGTCTTTTACCACATAAAGTAAACATATACATAATTATTTATGTCATATTTATAACATAAATAAAAAAAGCATAACATGAAAATAGTAGTCTATAGACATCCCTCCCTAGAATTAAGAGGAGGATTAAGTTTTTGTGAGGCCTTGAAAATTATTTTGAACTGAATTTTTTAAGGTTAAATTGTCCGGCTTTCATCTAAAGGATCCGACTCAAATCCTATACCCACACCCATGTCATGTCCGATGGACAGGGGTATGAGGTCAAAATTGAATAGTCCGGGCAACTTAGATAGTTACGGCTCTTGCAAAATTTTCGTTAAATTAAGTCTCTTTTTTTTTCTAGATAAAGAAATTATATAGACAAGAGAAGAGATTTAACTCATCATATAATCAAGTAGAATCCTTGAGGCTGCAATAAGCAATTTAACTGTCAAGGCTAAACTAGAAAAACAAAACAAGTTCTGAACTTAGTATAGTCACCTGATTTGTACTAAAATCCTTCCTGGCAGCATTGTGAAATTTGGCGCAACCAAATACTCTATCTCTAACCAACTGCTGAATTTTACTTGCAAGGGAACCAGCCATTATAGGGACCTTTCCATGTATTCTGTCATTCCTCTCAATCCAAACACTATGAACACCTACACCTAGGAATACGAAAGGAATTTGATTTTTGAAACCATTCGTCAAGTTTTGAATAGCAGGAAGCCAATTCTGGGGAAGAGGAGTTGGACTTCTTCTGAGAATTTCCAGAAAATAGGGGCACACGAATAAACTGTGACGGAGAGACTCACTTGAGCCACTGCAAAGCATTCAAATCGGGTCAAATATGAATACCAAAATTGATCATGCGGTCTTTTGTGAGCGGCCGATTTTTTATTGTTAGCCAAAGCATGAAAGAACACTTTGGGATTGATGAAGGATGCCAAACTGCCTTAGCTAAGACTAGCTCATACCAACACTTCATATAGTAATCCTGTTGGTGCAGAGGTGTAGCCTCCACCAGATTTCGAAAGTCCATAGCAACAACATGATCAGAGGGATTTCGGAAGTCCATAACAAAGACGTGATTTGAGGGATGAAGATCCCAATGACCATCACGGATAATGGAATTCACGTATGCCAGGCTATGTGACTCGACAACTTTGACGATGCAGTGTCGAGTTGTGATAGAGGTATCCACGGGTCATGTCATAGGAGAAACACGCTCTTACGGCCCGCATTATAGTTAATAAGTCTCACCACCTCGTCCCTTGCCTTCAGGATTTTAATGATAGTCCAAGAAGAACCAGTCCTAATTTTAAAAGTCTAAAAGCGTTTCTAGAGAAGGAAAGTGTTTGTGAACCAGCTGATCCACGATGAGTGAGTAGAGGCTGTCTGATTCTCCATACATGATAATTAATCACAGCATTGTTCCATTCAACAAGATCTATCAGCCCCAGGCCTCCTCCGCTTTTAGAAAAACACACATCTTTCCAAGCTGCTTTATGCATATAGCTCACATTGATGTTTGTTTCCAGACCAAATAAATTTTGAAAATATGGATTGAATGGAATCAAGTAAACCATTTTGAAGGAACAGATGTGAAATCCAAACCCAAGATACCATAACGGGTGGACTTTAGAAGTTGAAGTCGCCCTCCTTGACTTAAACATCTAGATGTTCAGCTTTGGATACGATCGATCACAAATTTTGTTGACTAAAGGCAGACAATGGGACGCAGTAAGCTTTGTTGTAATGAGTGGTAGTCCCAAGTATCTAACTAGAAGTATTCCCCAAGAGAAGTTTGAGGCCAATCGCACCTTTTAAATGACACTGAGAGGGACATTATTGAAAAATATCTCCCTTCTAAGCATTAGGAGTCAGACCTGAGATATCAAAGAAGAGCTTTACCTCGTTTAGAAGACATCTGATTGATTTCTCTTCACCAGAACTGAACAGGAGTTATATCATCAGCAAAAGTTGAAAAGTAATATTATCAATTCTGGTTGACAGTGAAACTTGAAATACGGGGAATCAACATTTTGATCAAGGCATCTTAAAAAAGCCTTCATTGCTAACACAAAACGATAGGGTGATAATGGATTGCCTTGATGGAATCCAGACCTGCTCAGAAAAAACCCTTCAAGTGTGCCATTTAGTTGAACTGAAAACAAGGTTGTAGTGTGCAGGAAATCCAATACCATCCAATGCAGCAAAGAAGAATCTCTGGATAGGTTATCAAATGTTTTCTTAATTTCTAACATGATTGTGCATTTGAAGGTCCGGAGTCAAGATGATATCCTCGACACATTGCCTGAGCCAGCAATATATTATCACCCATTAACCTTCCAGGAATAAATGCAGCTTGATTTGGTGAGATCAAAGTGTCAAGAACAGGCTTGATGCGATTACCTAAAATCTTTGCTATAAGCTTATACAACACATTACAACATGCTATCGGTCTGTTAATCATTCATAGATGAGGCTGAATATGACTTGGGAATTATTGCGAGAGCAGTTTCATTAACAAACCTGGGAAGATTGAGAGTAGAGAAAAAAATGAGGTAATGCATTCGTGACCAACCGATTTCTGATCCCGAAATTATGCCTTCTATTTTTTAATGCAATTACGCAAACTTCATATAATTATGACATTCTGATTCTCTTTTCCCATTGTTATAGAGGATGAGTAGTGTTACGTGTACAAAATTTTGTACAAAATAGTTGTACATAATGACATGGTATTTGATATGTGGTATTTTAATTAGTTTTGTTGATGTAAATGCAGGTGGACCATTCTAATTCTAATTAAAACACACCACATGACATTATGTACAAAATTTTTGTACACCATTCTCTACACCAAACATTTTTCATAGAGGATATATGTGAGGCTTTGTCTAGTGTGTGCCCATGGGCATATGCTAAGCACTAAAACTTATAAAGCTTGGAGTGTTTTGATTGGTATATTTGTTGTAAATGCAGGGGGTCCACCATTATTAAGAAGTGTTGATCAATCAAAATAAGTTAAAATTATAGTGTGACCATGGGCACACCACAGAAAAATCGTATATGTGATCACCGATACAACTGTATTGGAAGAGAATATAAAATTATTTTGGGAAATCCAGTGATTTACAATAATAAACTCGTTCTCATTTTCCGATAATGTTACACACCATAATTGTTAGTCCCTAACAATGCAGCAAGAATTAAAGAAGGGGGTTGAATGTAATTCTAGTAAAGTTTTTCTTTAACTATAAAATGTTCTAACTCAAACTATATATATAAGTGTTTTGATTTGCAAGGTGCAGAATCACAAGTTAAATAAATCAAAAACACAAAGTAATAAAAACACAAGTTTTTAAAACTTTTTGGTGGATTTGAAAGTATCCACCAGATATATATATATATATATATATATATATATATATATATATATATATATATCGATTTAAAAACTCCGTGAAGAACAAATTGTCTCACAGCTGCTTTAAAAGTGAACAAACAAAGTACAGAGAAATTCTTAACAGTTACAGCTTTTTCTATTTCTCTTCTAAAAGTGTTTGCTTAGTTATTTGTTCTACTAGCTACACTTGGTTTATATATCACCAAGTTTACATGATAACAAGACAGGATAATAAAACAAAACTATCAAGTCAAACTCCATGCTGCTTCACTACTCTATTCCAGCATCTTTGAAAATATTCTTAATCTTGCATGGAAATGGTAATGCTCCTTTGTTCTTCATTTCCTGTTAAACAGGCTGCCACATTCCTTTTACAAACACCCAACACATGTGACTGTGTTGTCACCGTCAATAGATGTTTGAATTGATCATCCGTCAGGTACATGCTTGTCATCCGTCAGGTTGCCTTGTTGATCATCCGTCGGGTAGCTTTGTTGATCATCCGTCGGGTAGCTTTGTTGAATCTACTAAGGTGTTTTGTTAATATAATTATCAAATACACAACATATTCCCAACAATCTCCCCCAATTTATGTCTACTAGAATGGTAATCATAAATTAAGAGACACTTGATGATAACAAAACACCCTAAAAATCCAAATTTAAAAGGTAGTAGATAAAACTAAAAAGTGCTGCTAAATTCATTGAAGAATTTACAAGACAAAGTGTACAAAGATTTGCTCAGAGTCATTTTCAAGGTGCTCTTCTAGCCTGAGCAGATTGATCTATTTCCTTGATGGTCTGGATTTTTTTCCAAGCTTCCTGTTATTCTCATCTATCTGATTTTGGAGCTGTCTGTGGAATTCAAGTTCATCAGCTTCTGACAGATCTAGCATTTCTTGCATTTCCAGTAGAGTCTCATTGCTAGAGATGCTCAGCTGGTCCTCTAGTCTGAAGAATCTTCTAACTCCCTTATTGTCCATGAATTCCATCAGCCAGTAGGGCCTTAGATCTACTCTACTTCCTGTGTAAAGAATAGTTAAAGTCTTTGGGAGTGCATCTTTGGCTCTAATACTCCTCAGTTCTTCAATCTTCTTTAGAACTAGTCTTCTAGCTATCACATTGAATCCAAAATTTTTCTTGAAGGATGAATAAACTTTTATCAGTATAGATTGGCTCTCTTGTAGAATCATGTGAAGTGGCCATGTTATCTCTTTTTCTTCCTTGTACTTGAATACTAGCCTTTCAGGTAGATTTTTGTAAGCATCAATTCCTCTAACTTCTTCCAGTTCATCTAGATAGAGGTTTAGATCAGAGAATTCCTTGATGTCACAGATGTACGTGATATCTCCCTTGTTGACTTTGGTTTGAGCTTTGGTTAGGGATAGAGCCGGCCAAACGAGCGGGCCGTGCGTGCCGGTCCGAATTTTTGACGGGCCGGTTTTATTATAACTGAACTCGTGAACGACCCGTGTAAATCAACGGCCCGTGCCTTGCCGAGCCGACCAGAGGAAGCAATAACCCGTGAACAGCCCGCGATCCAGGCGAATAAAACGGTTCAACGATTAAGCGGTTCACACACAAATAAAGACGAATAAAACTTTTTATTTTTATTTTGTTTTGTTTTGTATACATGTACACAAATTGAACTCCAGGCGGTTAACTCGCGAATAACCGAATTATTACTTTTTCTTTTTTTCTTTTTACCTTTTTACTACATATGTTTACTTATTGAGTACTATATATGTTTACTTATTGAGTACTATATATGTTTACTTATTACTACATAGTTGCCATGGATTTGTTTTTTAACCATCAACCTTTACTTCACCTTCTAATATCATAACAGCTTTGTTTAAGAACCTGCATTAAAACAAAAAAATCATTTGCCATCTCAATTAATTTTTTCTTTTATACTAAATATCTTCTTATTTTAAAATGTAATTTAAAAACAACCTAACATGTAAACAAATTAAAGTCACTACATAATGCAATGTTATCTGTAGTTGTTAAGACATGCTAACTGTTTCATTAAACATAGTAGTATAGACATATATAGTAATCCAGGCGGGCCGTGCCGAATAAACCGCCAACTCGCGGGCCGAGCCGAACAATTGCACAATTGTTTATTCGCAGGCGGTTAGGCGGGCCGGTTCCGGTCCGGTTCCGGGCCGGTTCCGGTTTTACAATTTCCGATTCGTGTTCGGCTTGTCTAGATATACGATTAGTGCCGAATACTGAACCGGCACTTGACGAGACGAGTTAGACGAATTTTTGGCGAGCCGAATTCCGATCGTGCCGAGCCAAACCGTTCGTTTGGCCACCTCTAGTTAGGGACTTGGATCTGAGAGTTGAGGGTGAACTTCACTTTCTTGACTGCTCTAGTCTTTGTTTTCTTTGGCTTCATGAAATGAGGTAGATTGAGTTCAGGAATTGGTAGACTACCCCAGTCTATTGGCTCATCCTTTGGAATGATAGGTTCACTATGGAAATTCTTTGGTGGATCTATCTTGAATTCTTCATGTGCCACAGAGGGCATGGGTGTTTGAGTTGTTGTAGAAGTAGACTCTTTGGGAAAGTATTCTTCCATCTCTTCATCACTGAAATCCAATTTTCTCTTGATTCTTTGCTTGTACCTTGGTTTCTTTGTCTGTGGAGGTTCATCTTGCACTACTTGATCTTGAGATTCAGCAATTACAGATGGTTGTGCAGAAATTTGTTATGTGGGTTTCACAGCTTACAACTTGGCCAAGATAGCAGCTTGCTCCTTCTTTTGTTTGAGCTTTTTAGCATCTAGAGCAGCTTGCTTCTTTTCTTGCTTCAATCTTGCCTTTTCTTCCCTTTTTGCTTCAACAAATTAAGGGTGTCCAGCCACCACACAAATTTCCTTACCATTTCCGAAAATCTTGGCAATTCTCCTTTTTAGAACTGAATCTGCAGGATCTTTGTAGAATACTATAGACCTGGCCAACAGCTTCTTCTCATTAGGCTTTGGTGTCTCATACACTGTGTCCAAAGGGTCCTTTAGTGAAGATTTTGGGTAGTTCACCTTTGGCTTCATGATAGTTGAATGACTGATTTTTCTGGCTTCTTTGCTAGACCAAATTTCTTTTGAATATCCTCATCAATTTTCTCCCAGTTGATTGGACTAAACTGCTTCTTCTCAGCTGCTCTCAAAGTGGCTGCTGCTTCATTTACAGATCAATGCTATCTTTAGCTGGTGGCTTTGTGAAAGTAATTATTGGCACAATTGCTTTACTCACTTGAATGTTAAGCACTTTTTGCTCCCCCTCACTCCTAGAACTCTCTTTCTCCCCCTTTTTGTTATCAGCAAGTTGAGTAGAGGAGGAGGTCTGTGCAGCCACCAGTTTCTGAAGCAAGTCTGTTTTTTGTGCTTGGTGGAGATGAATTGCTGTTAGAGAGGCTTCCATTGCTGTCATTCTTGTATCCAAGGCATCTATCTTTGTGGCAAGATCATAATTCTTCCTGAGTTGTCTCTTAATGTCAAGCATTGTAGCTTCTGGAAGTTTAGAGTCCAACCTTTTAGAAATATCCCTTTTCATTTGATCAATATCACCTCTGATAGTGGTGACATCCTGAGTATGTTGAAGACCTTGGATTTGTTGTAGTTGCAGAGAAGTAATGTGTGCTTGAAGGAGCTTCTTGGTGCTAGAATTTGTTGTGGTTTGAAGAGCAGAATGTGTCTGATGTATAAGTTGAATCAGGGTTGTCTTGAAATAATGTTCATCACACTGCTTTGAAAATACCCAAGATGGCATACCTGATCTGGAACTAGGGCCTACTTCTCCCCTATGTCCAATGGCTCTTCTTCACTATCTCCACTCTCACCTCCAAAGAATTCTTCTGAACCACCAGTCTCATAATCAATATCACCAGCTATTGAAGGCAAAGCTGTGATGGCATCCTTAGCTCTTTGCATAGACTGTGTGGTGTGCACCAAATTTAGCATCCTTTCTGCATTTTCATTGCCCTGTACAGCTAGAAGTTGGTATGCTGGAACAGGGTGAGTAAATGCCTCAGCATCCAAGGAGGTGGAATCTACAACAACTTGACTTTGCTGAAATAGTTCCTCCCTGTTAGCATCCTGGACATTCATTAACTCACTTGCAATGACACCCACCCTTATATCTCCTATACCTGCATTTCTCTCATTATCTCTCTTTTCTTGCATCAAGGTCTCACCTTGGCTCCCCACCCTCATACCCTCACCTTCACCATCTAAGATGGGACTCCTCACACTCACTTTTTCCAGTTCTGAAGAAACGGAATGCATTGGATCACTCTTTTTCTCTCCTTTTTCCTGGGAGCAACCCATACTCTCACTCAAGTCACTACCTTCCCTCAATCCTAATAGTGATTGCACAATTACTAAGTCATCTGCACTTGTAACTACAGTTGAACTTTGGAGTTGTGCAGAGACACACGACGGATGAGAAATATCCATCAGGTTAGTAATTTGACTATCCGACGGATGACTGCTGTTAGGCACATCCGTCTGGATACAATCACTACTCAACGGATGAACAATATCCATCGAGTGAGTAGAATTGAATGAGTTTGGAGTGGAGACTATTGTGGACTCTGTGCAAATTGATGAAAATTTTGGCACAGATGTCTCAACAGTCTTATAAAGAAATGGCAAGTGAGCCAACAAATCATCTAGAAGATGATGCTCACTTGCATGGATTTTTGGATTCTCCAACAGAGTTAAAGATGGAGAATATGGTTGTGATGTTTGAATCATGTCAACATCCAAAGAGTGTGTGGGAGAATTTGGTGTTTGAGGTGTTTCAATTTGTACAAATTTTGGCTGTGACTCCACATTTGTTGGAGCCACATCAATTTGACTTTGAGATGGTGCAGTGACTGGGTCTTTAGCTCCAGTTTGCACTGTGTGTGTACCCTGTGCATCCCCAAGGGTTTTAGTTTTCTTCTTTCTTGTATAGGTTTGTGGTGAACTTGTGTCCCTACTCCTTTTGTTCTGTGCTCCTGGTTGAGAGCTTCTTTCAATAGTTACATCCTTTTGGGAGGATGAAACTAGAATTGAGCTTTTATCCTTATTAACAACCACAATTTGTTGGGAAACTGTGGTTTGGCTTGGTTTGGGTACATTATGCTCACCATCCTTATCCTTAGGGCTTCTTTAATTTTCACCCTGTCCCTCACCTGTCTTTCCCACCTTCACACTCCCCTCTTTGTGTTTAGTGGATTTTACAACTGACATCTTTTGAGAGACACCAGAGGGGGCTTTCTTTGTCTTTGGTTTTGAAACTTTGGTTTTGGTAGCTTGGGTAGGCATCTGTCTGGTCATTGACACAGAAACCACTACTACACTAGAATGCAAAGAAGTGTTTGAGGTTGGAAGAGTAGGGACAGTTGAAATTACCTCACTTACCTGAGGTGCCTCCATTACTGGAAAGTAGAAGAGTGGCACCTCTTTGTGGTGATCTGCTCTATTGAGATCTACAATAATTCTTCTCTCTTGAACCCAATAGTTTAACTTGTTGGTTGGTTTCTCAAGCACAATGTCCTTAGAGAGGTGGTTGGCAAGCATCATGAAAAATCTAGCATAATAAACACTCTTACCCCTCTTATTAAGCTCCCCTAACTTAAACCCCAACTCAAACAAGACTAGATCACTAAAATTAAAGTATTTATCAGTTACTAGCATGTAAAGCATGTTGAGCATGGAGATATTAACAGAATCAAAATTGCTAATTTTTCCAAAAAATACTTTAGTAACTACATCACACAGGAAATTCCATTCTTTCCTAAGACCCAATCTCCTAATTTCACTTAATTTAGAGATGGTGAGTGCATAACCCATGGAGTTTAACATGTTAACAATATCAGTGTCTGTGTGCGGAGTAGAGACAGTATTATCAGGAATCCTAAAGCATGCTTTAACAATGTCACTATTAACACATAATTCCTTACCTTTAATAGTGAAAGTGATGGTCTTGTCAGTTGAATTGTACACTGCAGTCGTCCATATTTCCTCCACAACCTCACAGTAGATAGTGGGAGACTCTAGCATGGCATATTTGAGCTTACAACCTTGCACAAAATCCATCATTTTGCGGTAGTCGCCAGACTGTTGAATCCCCTTGTTCACTAGAGCCGTGAAATTGTTCTTCTCATAGATAAAGCCAGTTTGAGACATGATTTTGACGACTGGTGCCATTGTTAGAGAGTAAAAATTGCAGAGAGAGAGAGGGTAATTGCTTTTGAGAAAGAAAGAAGTTAGAGCAGATGAATTGAGAATGATAAAAGAAAAGTAATAAAAATGAATTATGCTTTTATACTTTAAAAAAAAATTGTCAAAAATAATAAAGTAAAATAAAGTGACCAATAAAAATTGCCCATAATAGTCGTTTAAAAAAAAATAATCTGTAAAAATTCCATCACTTATCCGTCGTGTTATGCTTACAAACTGTAAGTATACTCGATGGATAATGTTCAGAAAATTATCTGCTAGGATTGAGACAATTCGACGGATGAGGATAAATCAGTTATCCGTAGAGTTACAAAAATTCCAGAAAAATAATTGATTTTATTAACAAATTGTATTCCGACGGATGATCGAACTCGATGGATAATGATCATCCGTCGAGATGTAAATTTTGACTTAGCCAAAATTTCATCCAAGACTGAAAAATGAATCAAATTTCTGGCTGCATTACACCTTGCGAAATATCTGAAAAGATTCAAGAGTAATTAAGCATACCTAACTCACTTACCAACCTTGAAAATGTGGATTCATCCAGTGGCTTGGTAAATATATCTGCAAGCTATTTTTCACTTGGAACAAAATGTAGTTCCACAGTACCATTCATTACATGTTCCCTTATGAAGTGGTACTTGATGTCTATGTGCTTTGTTCTTGAATGTTGTACTGGATTCTCAGTGATGGCAATTGCACTTGTATTATCATAGAAAATAGGAATTCTTTCCACTTGCAGACCATAGTCTAGCAATTGGTTTTTCATCCATAAAATCTGTGCACAGCAATTGCCAGCAGTAATATATTCAGCTTCTGCTGTAGAAGTAGAAACTGAATTTTGTTTTTTACTGAACCAGGACACAAGCTTGTTTCCTAGAAATTGACTGGTTCCTGTTGTACTTTTTCTATCAATTTTACAACCTGCATAATCTGCATTTAAATAACCAGTTAGATCAAAACCAGAATCTCTAGGGTACCAAATGCCAAGTTTTGGTGTACCTTTGAGATATCTGAAAATTCTCTTAATAGCAATTAAATGAGATTCTCTAGGATCAGCCTGAAATCTAGCACAAAGACATGTAGCAAATATTATATCTGGCCTACTAGATGTTAAGTATAGAAATGAGCCAACCATGCCTCTATGACTTGAAATATCCACAGACTTTTCAGTAGTGTTTAATTCAAGTTTAGTTGCAGTGGCCATGGGAGTTTTTGCAGATGTGCAATCCATTAGTTCAAACTTCTTTAAAAGTTCATAAATGTATTTAGTTTGACTAATGAATATTCTATCACTGACTTGCTTAACTTGCAAACCAAGAAAGTAAATTAGTTCTCCCATCATGCTTATTTCATACTTACTTTGCATCAATTTAGCAAACTTTTTGCAAAGTTTTTCATCTGTAGAGCCAAAAATAATGTCATCTACATAAATTTGAACAAGTATGCTAGAGCCATTAACATTTCTAAAGAATAAAGTTTTATCTACAGTACCTCTAATGAAGTGATTCTCTAAAAGAAACTTTGACAAAGTGTCATACCAGGCTTTAGGTGCTTGCTTCAATCCATATAGTGCTTTCAAAAGATAGTATACATGATCATGTAAATTTAGATCTTCAAAACCAGGAGGCTGACTGACATAGACTTCCTCCTCAAAATCTCCATTTAAAAAAGCACTCTTGACATCCATTTGATAGACATTGAAATGGGCATGGGCTGCATAGGCTAAGTAGATTTTGATGGCTTCAAGTCTTATAACAAGAGCAAAGGTTTCATCAAAATCTTTTCCTTCTTGTTGACAATACCCCTTAGCAACTAATATAGCTTTGTTCCTGACTATTATGCCATTTTCATCCATCTTGTTTCTGAATACCCATTTGGTGTCTATTGGATTCTTTCCTTTAGGCTTGGGTACCAGATTCCAAACATTGTTCCTTTCAAATTGGTTTAGCTCCTCCTGCATAGCTAAAATCTAATCAGGATCCAACAAAGCTTCTTCTACCTTCTTTGGTTCTTCCTTAGATAGGAAACTTCTATATAGACATTCTTCTTGAGTTGCTCTCCTTGTTTGAACTCTAGAAGATACATCACCAATGATGAGCTCAAAGGGGTGATCCTTTATCCATTTTCTTTGTTGAGGTAGATTTGTTCTAGATGAAGAAGCCTCATTGTTGTCTTGATGAGTGATTGAGTTTTGATTATTAGAAACTCCCCCTGAGTTTGTAAATCTATGATT
Organism: Apium graveolens; assembly: GCF_009905375.1. NCBI lineage: Eukaryota > Viridiplantae > Streptophyta > Magnoliopsida > Apiales > Apiaceae > Apium > Apium graveolens. Next base: position 220,584,926 of record NC_133654.1, read on the forward strand.
TGAGAAAGAGGAACTTTCTGTAAGTGATCTATTCTGACTTTCAGCTTCTTTTGATGACCCGACGGATGGTGTATTTTGAGTTTCGACGGATGAAGCTGATTGTCTCCCGATGGATGATGCAGATTATCTGCCGACAGATGAAGCATTTTGTAACTCGATGGATGTTGAGTTATTAGCTTAATTGGTTGTAGATTTTTCTGCACTATCATTAGTTGTAGTTTCTTGATCACTTTCATCATCACTGTCATCACTAACCATCTCCACATTGTCAAATTTGAGGCTCTCATGGTAATCTCCATCTTGCAGTCCTTCAATCTTTTTATCATCAAACACAACATGTATTGATTCCATAACAATGTTGGTTCTCAGATTGTAGATTATGTATGCTTTACCAATAACATATCCAACAAAAATTCCTTCATCTGCTTTAGCATCAAACTTCCCATTTTGATCAGTTTGATTTCTCAAGATATAACATTTGCAGCCAAAGACATGAAGAAAATTTAGAGTTGGCTTCTTTTTCTTGAACAATTGGTAGGGAGTCATGCATTTTACTTGATTAACCAAAGAAATATTCTGAGTGTAGCATGCAGTATTTACAGCTTCAGCCCAGAAGTATGTTGGTAACTTTGATTTTTCAAGCATTTTCCTTACAACTCCAATAAGTGATATGTTCTTTCTTTCTACTACTCCATTTTGTTGTGGAGTTCTTGCTGCTGAAAACTCATGCATAATCCCATTCTCTTCACAAAATGCTCTCATGACAGAATTCTTGAACTCAGTTCCATTGTCACTCATGATTCTTCTAACTTTAAAATCAGGATGATTATTGACTTGCCTTATGTGATTGATGATGATTTCACTAGCCTCATCTTTAGACTTTAGGAAATATGTCCAAGAGAACTTTGCGAAATCATCTACAATTACTAGGAAAAATCTTTTCCTTGAGATGGATAACACATTGACTGGTCCAAACAAATCCATGTATAGCAGTTGTAAAGGTTCTTCAATTGTTGAATCAAGCTTCTTTCTGAATGATGCTTTGATTTGCTTTCCCTTTTGGCAAGCATCACACAGTCTATCCTTAGAAAACTCCACTTGAGGAATACCTCTAACCAGTTCTTTCTTTACAAGCTCATTCATGAAGTTTAGATGGGATAGCTTCTTGTGCCATAGCCAACTTTCATCTTGACTTGCTTTACTGAGAAGACAAGTAACAGATTATGCATTTGATGAGTTGAAGTCAGCTAGGTACACATTTCCTTTTCTCACTCCAGTGAGAACCACTTTGTTGCTCCTCTTGTTTGTCACAACACAGGCTTCTGAATTGAAGGTTACTGAATTGCCTTTATCACAAAGCTGGCTGATACTCAACAAATTATACTTGAGACCATCCACTAAGGCAACCCCCTCAATGATGATATTGTCTTTTGAAATCAAGCCATATCCCACAGTATAACCCTTGCTGTCATCTCCAAAAGTAATACTCGGGCCAGCTTTTTCCTTGAATTCTGTGAGCGGGGTAGAATCTCCAGTCATGTGTCTTGAACAACCACTATCCAAGTACCACAAATTCTTTCTATTTCCCTGCACACATTAAAATCAAATCAAGTTGATTTTGGTACCCAAGTTTCCTTGGGTCCAGCCTTGTTAGCTTTCTTCTTTTGTTTCTTAGGTTTGATCTCATTTGACTTGGGGATATCAGATTCATCCTTAGTCATTAGAGTTGGACCTTTGAAACCATTCATTAAAACAGAATTATCATACACATTTTGATTAACAGGAAGTGGCATGCTATTTGCAAACATGTTATTCCAGTAGGGCATGCTAAGTGGCATTTGAGGCATACTAAATGCAATATAATAAGGATTATGTGCAAATGGCATATTAGCAAATTGTTCATTCATATTCTGTGCAGACATAGCATTCATAGGCATAGAAGGCATAGCACTCATGTTGGGAAAAGAAGGTGGTACAGTCATGGAAGTAGGCATGACAATTTTGCAATTAACAGATAGATGATTAACACTTCCACACTTAACACAGATTTTTCTTGGAGCATACTTATCAGGTGTGTAGGTGTTATGTTTGTTAATTCCTACTTTCCCATGTATATTGTTTTTCTTTTTAGCCTTTGTTTTAACCTCAATCTTTTCTAGTCTGTCATTCAATAGCTTGATGGACAGATGACCAACATTCACTTTCTTCTCCTTCTTCACTTGACTTGATTCTCCTGAAATAAAGTTTTTGGAAACTGATCCATATTTTTCATTTAACTTGGCAAGTTTGGCTTTTCTCACAGGTTTGCTTACAGCCGACGGATGAGGATTTATGTCACTCGATGGATAACCTTTTTGATTCTCCGACGGATGACTCTCATCATCTGTCGAGTCTACATCTATTAGCAATCCTTCAACCAAATTGGATTCCAGCTTCTCTTTACTCTTTTTCCAGGCTACATCACAGAAGGACTCAATACCTTGAACTTTGGTGATTTGAGCATGGACATCTCTAGATGATTTCCATGCCTTAATCACCTCCTGTTCACGATCAAGCTGCTTCTTCAAAATTTCTTCTTTCTTCAAGGACTCAGTTAATTCCTCCTTAGCAATCTTACATTTTATTATCAAATTTTCAAATTCAATAAACTGAGACTCTAGCACATTATTCCTCTCAATTTAAAACAAATTTTTTTCTTTGATTTTAGCATTTTCCTTAGTGAGGGACTTAAGTGTAACACGCAAATGATATAATTCTGTAGACATGTCATTTATTGCATCATTACACTCAGCTTTAGATAAATGTGCAAGGTTAGTGGTGATTACCTGATTACTTAAAAAACTTGTCTTTGTTTCATCAGACTTGGCCATTAGGACTAGATTGACATAGCTTACATATTCATCCTCATCCAGACCATCTGCTGCCCAGTCATTTTCTTGTATAATAAAAGCTCTTTCCTTTTGTTTGAGCAACTCAAAATACTTCTGTTTATAATCCACAGGCTCAAACTTCTTCTTGCGGGAAACTGACTTTCTACACTCACTGGCAAAGTGCCCTGCCAAGCCACATTTGAAATACTTGAATTTTGATTTATCCACCATGTTTCTATTTGGCTTAGCTGCTCCAAAGTTTTTCTTGAACTTGAGCTTGGCAAATCTTCTGGACAGAAATGCAAGATGTTCATCAATATCATCTATATCATCTTGGCTCAAAGAATCTTCATTTTCTGCTACCAGCCCCTTGCCCTTGTTTTCACAGACCTTTGAAGTAGACTCAACAGCTTCTATCTTCATCTCCTTCTCTTTCTCTAACTCAGCAACCAGTGCAATGGACCCTCCTTTCTTTCTCACTTTCTCCATTCTTTCATCTTGCTCTATTTCTAGCTCATAAGTCTTTAGAATGCCATACAGTCTCTCTAGCGTAAACTCCTTATATTCTTGTGAATTTCTCAAGGAGACTGTCATTGGTTTCCATTCTTTTGGAAGGGATCTCAGGAATTTGAGGTTAGAATCTTTGGTTTGGTAGACTCTTCCATGCAGCTTCAGAGCATTTAGTAGATTTTGAAATCTACTAAAGATATCAGTGAGAGTTTCACCTTCTTCACAGTGGAAATGCTCATATTCCTGAATTAGTAACTGCATCTTGTTTTTTAACCATCAACCTTTACTTCACCTTCTAATATCATAACAGCTTTGTTTAAGAACCTGCATTAAAACAAAAAAATCATTTGCCATCTCAATTAATTTTTTCTTTTATACTAAATATCTTCTTATTTTAAAATGTAATTTAAAAACAACCTAACATGTAACCAAATTAAAGTCACTACATAATGCAATGTTATCTGTAGTTTTTAAGACATGCTAACTGTTTCATTAGACATAGTAGTATAGACATATATAGTAATCCAGGCGGGCCGTGCCGAATAAACCGCCAACTCGCGGGCCGAGCCGAACAATTGCATAATTGTTTATTCGCAGGCGGTTAGGCGGGCCGGTTCCGGTCCGGTTTCGGTCCGGTTCCGGGCCGGTTCCGGTTTTACAATTTCCGATTCGTGTTCGGCTCGTCTAGATATACGATTAGTGCCGAATACTGAACCGGCACTTGACGAGACGAGTTAGACGAATTTTTGACGAGCCGAATTCCGATCGTGCCGAGCCAAACCGTTCGTTTGACCACCTCTAGTTAGGGACTTGGATCTGAGAGTTGAGGGTGAACCTCACTTTCTTGACTGCTCTAGTCTTTGTTTTCTTTGGCTTCATGAAATGAGGTAGATTGAGTTCAGGAATTGGTAGACTACCCTAGTCTATTGGCTCATCCTTTGGAATGATAGGTTCACTATGGAAATTCTTGGATGGATCTATCTTGAATTCTTCATGTGCCACAGAGGGCATGGATGTTTGAGTTGTTGTAGAAGTGGACTCTTTGGGAAAGTATTCTTCCATCTCTTCATCACTGAAATCCAATTTTCTCTTGATTCTTTGCTTGTACCTTGGTTTCTTTGTCTGTGGAGGTTCATCTTGCACTACTTGATCTTGAGCTTCAGAAATTACAGATGGTTGTGCAGAAATTTGTTATGTGGGTTTCACAGCTTACAACTTGGCCAAGATAGCAGCTTGCTCCTTCTTTTGTTTGAGCTTTTTAGCATCTAGAGCAGCTTGCTTCTTTTCTTGCTTTAATCTTGCCTTTTCTTCCCTTTTTGCTTCAACAAATTAAGGGTGTCCAGCCACCACACAAATTTCCTTACCATTTATGAAAATCTTGGCAATTCTCCTTTTTAGTACTAAATCTGTAGGATCTTTGTAGAATACTATAGACCTGGCCAACAGCTTCTTCTCATTAGGCTTTGGTGTCTCATACACTGTGTCCAAAGGGTCCTTTAGTGAAGATTTTGGTTAGTTCACCTTTGGCTTCATGATAGTTGAATGACTGATTTTTCTGGCTTCTTTGCTAGACCAAATTTCTTTTGAATATCCTCATCAATTTTCTCCCAGTTGATTGGACTAAACTGCTTCTTCTCAGCTGCTCTCAAAGTGGCTGCTACTTCATTTATCAGATCAATGCTGTCTTTAGCTGGTGGCTTTGTGAAAGTAATTGTTGGCACAATTGCTTTACTCACTTGAATGTTAAGCACTTTTTGATCCCCCTCACTCCTAGAACTCTCTTTCTCCCCCTTTTTGTTATCAGCAAGTTGAGTAGAGGAGCAGGTCTGTGCAGCCACCAGTTTCTGAAGCAAGTCTGTTTTTTGTGCTTGGTGAAGATGAATTGCTGTTAGAGAGGCTTCCATTGCTGTCATTCTTGTATCCAAGGCATCTATCTTTGTGGCAAGATCATAATTCTTCCTGAGTTGTCTCTTAATGTCAAGCATTGTAGCTTCTGGAAGTTTAGAGTCCAACCTTTTAAAAATATCCCTTTTTATTTGATCAATATCACCTCTGATAGTGGTGACATCCTGAGTATGTTGAAGACCTTGGATTTGTTGTAGTTGCAGAGAAGTAATGTGTGCTTGAAGGAGCTTCTTGGTGCTGGCATTTGTTGTGGTTTGAAGAGCAGAATGTGTCTGATGTATAAGTTGAATCAGGGTTGTCTTGAAATAATGTTCATCACACTGCTTTAAAAATGCCCAAGATGGCATACCTGATCTGGAACTAGGGCCTACTTCTCCCCCTATGTCCAATGGCTCTTCTTCACTATCTCCACTCTCACCTCCAAAGAATTCTTCTGAACCACCAGTCTCATAATCAACATCACCAGCTATTGAAGGCAAAGCTGTGATGGCATCCTTAGCTCTTTGCATGGACTGTGTGGTGTGCACCAAATTTAGCATCCTTTCTGTATTTTCATTGCCCTGTCCAGCTAGAAGTTGGTATGCTGGAACAGGGTGAGTAAATGCCTCAGCATCCAAGGAGGTGGAATCTACAACAACTTGACTTTGCTGAAATAGTTCCTCCCTGTTAGCATCCTGGACATTCATTAACTCACTTGCAATGACACCCACCCTTATATCTCCTATACCTGCATTTCTCTCATTATCTCTCTTTTCTTGCATCAAGGTCTCACCTTGGCTCCCCACCCTCACACCCTCACCTTCACCATCTAAGATGGGACTCCTCACACTTACTTTTTCCAGTTCTGAAGAAACGGACTGCATTGGATCACTCTTTTTCTCTCCTTTTTCCTGGGAGCAACCCATACTCTCACTCAAGTCACTACCTTCCCTCAATCCTAATAGTGATTGCACAATTACTAAGTCATCTACACTTGTAACTACAGTTGAACTTTGGAGTTGTGCAGAGACACATGACGGATGAGAAATATCCATCAGGTTAGTAATTTGACTATCCGACAGATGACTGTTGTTAGGCACATCCGTCTGGATACAATCACTACTCAACGGATGAACAATATCCATCGAGTGAGTATAAATGAATAAGTTTGGAGTGGAGACTATTGTGGACTCTGTGCAAATTGATGAAAATTTTGGCACAGATGTCTCAACAGTCTCAGAAAGAAATGGCAAGTGAGCCAACAAATCATCTAGAAGATGATGCTCACTTGCGTGGATTTTTGGATTCTCCAACAGAGTTAAAGATGGAGAATATGGTTGTGATGTTTGAATCATGTCAACATCCAAAGAGTGTGTGGGAGAATTTGGTGTTTGAGGTGTTTCAATTTGTACAAATTTTGGCTGTGACTCCACATTTGTTGGAGCCACATCAATTTGACTTTGAGATGGTGCAGTGACTGGGTCTTTAGCTCCAGTTTGCACTGTGTGTGTACCCTGTGCATCCCCAAGGGTTTTAGTTTTCTTCTTTCTTGTATAGGTTTGTGGTGAATTTGTGTCCCTACTCCTTTTGTTCTGTGCTCCTGGTTGAGAGCTTCTTTCAATAGTTACATCCTTTTGGGAGGATGAAACTAGAATTGAGCTTTTATCCTTATTAACAACCACAATTTGTTGGGAAACTGTGGTTTGGCTTGGTTTGGGTACATTATGCTCACCATCCTTATCCTTAGGGCTTCTTTGATTTTCACCCTGTCCCTCACCTGTCTTTCCCACCTTCACACTCCCCTCTTTGTGTTTAGTGGATTTTACAACTGGCATCTTTTGAGAGACACCAGAGGGGGCTTTCTTTGTCTTTGGTTTTGAAACTTTGGTTTTGGTAGCTTGGGTAGGCATCTGTCTGGTCATTGACACAGAAACCACTACTACACTAGAATGCAAAGAAGTGTTTGAGGTTGGAAGAGTAGGGACAATTGAAATTACCTCACTTACCTGAGGTGCCTCCATTACTGGAAAGTAGAAGAGTGGCACCTCTTTGTGGTGATCTGGTCTATTGAGATCTACAATAATTCTTCTCTCTTGAACCCAATAGTTTAACTTGTTGGTTGGTTTCTCAAGCATAATGTCCTTAGAGAGGTGGTTAGCAAGCACCATGAAAAATCTAGCATAATAAACACTCTTACCCCTCTTATTAAGCTCCCCTAACTTAAACCCCAACTCAAACAAGACTAGATCACTAAAATTGAAGTATTTATCAGTTACTAGCATGTAAAGCATGTTGAGCATGGAGATATTAACAGAATCAAAATTGCTAATTTTTCCAAAAAATATTTTAGTAACTACATCACACAGGAAATTCCATTCTTTCCTAAGACCCAATCTCCTAATTTCACTTAATTTAAAGATGGTGTGGCATAACCCATGGAGTTTAACATGTTAACAATATCAGTGTCTGTGTGCGGAGTAGAGACAGTGTTATCAGGAATCCTAAAGCATGCTTTAATAATGTCACTATTAACACATAATTCCTTACCTTTAATATTGAAAGTGATGGTCTTGTCAGTTGAATTGTACACTGCAGTCGTCCAAATTTCCTTCACAACCTCACAATAGATAGTGGGAGACTCTAGCATGGCATATTTGAGCTTACAACCTTGCACAAAATCCATCATTTTGCGGTAGTCGCCAGACTGTTGAATCCCCTTGTTCACTAGAGCCGTGAAATTGTTCTACTCATAGATAAAGCCAGTTTGAGACATGATTTTGACGACTGGTGCCATTGTTAGAGAGTAAAAATTGCACAGAGAGAGAGGGTAATTGCTTTTGAGAAAGAAAGAAGTTAGAGCAGATGAATTGAGAATGATAAAAGAAAAGTAATGAAAATGAATTATGCTTTTATACTTTAAAAAAAATTGTCAAAAATAATAAAGTAAAATAAAGCGACCAATAAAAACTGCCCAAAATAAAGTGATTCTCTAAAAGAAACTTTGACAAAGTGTCGTACCAGGCTTTAGGTGCTTGCTTCAATCCATATAGTGCTTTCAAAAGATAGTATACATGATCATGTAGATTTGGATCTTCAAAACCAGGAGGCTGACTGACATAGACTTCCTCCTCAAAATCTCCATTTAAAAAAGCACTCTTGACATCCATTTGATAGACTTTGAAATTGGCATGGGCTGCATAGGCTAAGAAGATTTTGATGGCTTCAAGTCTTACAAGAAGAGCAAAGGTTTCATCAAAATCTTTTCCTTCTTGTTGACAATACCCCTTAGCAACTAATATAGCTTTGTTCCTGACTATTATGCCAATTTCATCCATCTTGTTTCTGAATACCCATTTGGTGTCTATTGGATTCTTTCCTTTAGGCTTGGGTACCAGATTCTAAACATTGTTCCTTTCAAATTGGTTTAGCTCCTCCTGCATAGCTAAAATCCAATCAGGATCCAACAAAGCTTCTTCTACCTTCTTTGGTTCTTCCTTAGATAGGAAACTGCTATATAGACATTCTTCTTGAGTTGCTCTCCTTGTTTGAACTCTAGAAGATACATCACCAATGATGAGCTCAAAGGGGTGATCCTTTGTCCATTTTCTTTGTTGAGGTAGATTTGTTCTAGATGAAGAAGCCTCATTGTTGTCTTGATGAGTGATTGAGTTTTGATTATTAGAAACTCCCCCTGAGTTTGTAGATCTATGATTTGAGAAAGAGGAACTTTCTGTAAGTGATCTATTCTGACTTTCAGCTTCTTTTGATGACCCGACGGATGGTGTATTTTAAGTTCCGACGGATGAAGCTGATTGTCTCCCGATGGATGATGCAGATTATCTGCCGACAGATGAAGCATTTTGTAACTCGATGGATGTTGAGTTATTAGCTTAATTGGTTGTAGATTTTTCTGCACTATCATTAGTTGTAGTTTCTTGATCACTTTCATCATCACTGTCATCACTAACCATCTCCACATTGTCAAATTTGAGGCTCTCATGGTAATCTCCATCTTGCAGTCCTTCAATCTTTTTATCATCAAACACAACATGTATTGATTCCATAACAATGTTGGTTCTCAGATTGTAGATTCTGTATGCTTTACCAACAGCATATCCAACAAAAATTCCTTCATCTGCTTTAGCATCAAACTTCCCATTTTGATCAGTTTGATTTCTCAAGATATAACATTTGCAGCCAAAGACATGAAGAAAATTTAGAGTTGGCTTCTTTTTCTTGAACAATTGGTAGGGAGTCATGCATTTTGCTTGATTAACCAAAGAAATATTCTGAGTGTAGCATGCAGTATTTACAGCTTCAGCCCAAAAGTATGTTGTTAACTTTGATTTTTCAAGCATTTTCCTTACAACTCCAATAAGTGATATGTTCTTTCTTTCTACTACTCCATTTTGTTGTGGAGTTCTTGCTGCTGAAAACTCATGCATAATCCCATTCTCTTCACAAAATGCCCTCATGACAGAATTCTTGAACTCAGTTCCATTGTCACTCATGATTCTTCTAACTTTAAAATCAGGATGATTATTGACTTGCCTTATGTGATTGATGATGATTTCACTAGCCTCATCTTTAGACTTTAGGAAATATGTCCAAGAGAACTTTGAGAAATCATCTATAATTACTAGGAAAAATCTTTTCCTTGAGATGGATACCACATTGACTGGTCCAAACAAATCCATGTATAGCAGTTGCAAAGGTTCTTCAATTGTTGAATCAAGCTTCTTTCTGAATGATGCTTTGATTTGCTTTCCCTTTTGGCAAGCATCACACAGTCCATCCTTAGAAAAATCCACTTGAGGAATACCTCTAACCAGTTCTTTCTTTACAAGCTCATTCATGAAGTTTAGATGGGATAGCTTCTTGTGCCATAGCCAACTTTCATCTTGACTTGCTTTACTGAGAAGACAAGTAACAGATTCTGCATTTGATGAGTTGAAGTCAGCTAGGTACACATTTCCTTTTCTCACTCCAGTGAGAACCACTTTGTTGCTCCTCTTATTTGTCACAACATAGGCTTCTGAATTGAAGGTTACTGAATTGCCTTTATCACAAAGCTGGCTGATACTCAACAAATTATGTTTGAGACCATCCACTAAGGCAACCTCCTCAATGATGATATTGTCTTTTGAAATCAAGCCATATCCAACAGTATAACCCTTGCTGTCATCTCCAAAAGTAATACTCGGGACAGCTTTTTCCTTGAATTCTGTGAGCAGGGTAGAATCTCCAGTCATGTGTCTTGAACAACCACTATCCAAGTACCACAAATTCTTTCTATTTCCCTGAACACATTAAAATCAAATCAAGTTAATTTTGGTACCCAAGTTTCCTTGGGTCCAACCTTGTTAGCTTTCTTCTTTTGTTTCTTAGGTTTGATCTCATTTGACTTGGGGATATCAGATTCATCCTTAGTCATCAGAGTTGGACCTTTGAAACCATTCATTAAAACAGAATTATCATACACATTTTGATTAACAGGAAGTGGCATGCTATTTGCAAACATGTTATTCCAGTAGGGCATGCTAACTGGCATTTGAGGCATACTAAATGCAATATAATAAGGATTAGGTGCAAATGGCATATTAGAAAATTGTGCATTCATATTCTGTGCAGACATAGCATTCATAGGCATAGAAGGCATAACACTCATGTTGGGAAAAGAAGGTGGTACAGTCATGGAAGTAGGCATGGCAATTTTGCAATTAACAGATAGATGATTAACACTTCCACACTTAACACAGATTTTTCTTGGAGCATACTTATCAGGTGTGTAGGTGTTATGTTTGTTAATTCCTACTTTCTCATGTATATTGTTTTTCTTTTTAGCCTTTGTTTTAACCTCAATCTTTTCTAGTCTGTCATTCAATAGCTTGATGGACAGATGACCAACATTCACTTTCTACTCCTTCTTCACTTGACTTGATTCTCCCGAAATAAAGTTTTTGGAAACTGATCCATATTTTTCATTTAACTTGGCAAGTTTGGCTTTTCTCACAGGTTTGCTTACAGCCGACGAATGAGGATTTATGTCACTCGACGGATAACCTTTTTGATTATTCGACGGATGACTCTCATCATCTGTCGAGTCTACATCTGTTAGCAATCCTTCAACCAAATTGGATTCCAACTTCTCTTTACTCTTTTTCCAGGCTGCATCACAGAAGGACTCAATACCTTGAACTTTGGTGATTTGAGCATGGACATCTCTAGATGATTTCCATGCCTTAATCACCTCCTGTTCACGATCAAGCTGCTTCTTCAAAATTTCTTCTTTCTTCAAGGACTCAGTTAATTCCTCCTTAGCAATCTTACATTTTATTATCAATTTTTCAAATTCAATAAACTGAGACTCTAGCACATTATTCCTCTCACTTTAAAACAAATTGTTTTCTTTGATTTTAGCATTTTCCTTAGTGAGGGACTTATGTGTAACACACAAATGATATAATTCTGTAGACATGTCATTTATTGCATCATTACACTCAGCTTTAGATAAATGTGCAAGGTTAGTGGTGATTACCTGATTACTTGAAGAACTTGTCTTTGTTTCATCAGACTTGGCCATTAGGACTAGATTGACATAGCTTACATATTCATCCTCATCCAGACCATCTGATGCCCAGTCATTTTCTTGTGTAATAAAAGCTCTTTCCTTTTGTTTGAGCAACTCAAAATACTTCTGTTTATAATCCACAGGCTCAAACTTCTTCTTGCGGGAAACTGACTTTCTACACTTACTGGCAAAGTGCCCTGCCAAGCCACATTTGAAATACTTGAATTTTAATTTATCCACCATGTTTCTATTTGGCTTAGCTGCTCCAAAGTTCTTCTTGAACTTGAGCTTGGCAAATCTTCTGGACAGAAATGCAAGATGTTCATCAATATCATCTATATTATCTTGGCTCAAAGAATCTTCATTTTCTGCTACCAGCCCCTTGCCCTTGTTTTCACAGACCTTTGAAGTAGACTCAACAGCTTCTATCTTCATCTCCTTCTCTTTCTCTAACTCAGCAACCAGTGCAATGGACCCTCCTTTCTTTCTCCCTTTCTCCATTCTTTCATCTTGCTCTATTTCAAGCTCATAAGTCTTTAGAATGTCATACAGTCTCTCTAGCGTAAACTCCTTGTATTCTTGTGAATTTCTCAAGGAGACTGTCATTGGTTTCCATTCTTTTGGAAGGGATCTCAGGAATTTGAGGTTAGAATCTTTGGTTTGGTAGACTCTTCCATGCAGCTTCAGAGCATTTAGTAGCTTTTGAAATCTACTAAAGATATCAGTGAGAGCTTCACCTTCTTCACAATGGAAATGCTCATATTCCTGAATTAGTAACTGCATCTTGTTTTCTCTAACTTGTTCAGTGCCATCACAAATTATTTGAATGGTGTTCCAAACCTCCTTGGCTGTCTTGCAATTGATGACGTTGTCAAACATGTCACCGTCAACTCCATTGAATAAAATATTCATGGCCTTCTTGTCTTTCCTGACTTGTTCAATATCAGGATTTGACCATTCATGCCTTGGCTTGGAAACTGATGGCTCATTTCCAGTTGCAGCTCTCATTGGTACATGAGGACCTCTCTCAATCCAATCCACATAGGCCTCATCTTGAGAAAGTAAATGAAGGTGCATCTTTACCTTCCATTGATGGTAATTATCTTTGTCCAGAAAAGGAATCTTGACTCCAACATCCTTCTTGTTCATCTTGCTGTTTATTGTGATCATTAAACTCTTTGTGCTTCAAGAGCTTGCTCTGATACCAATTGTTAGTCCATAACAATGCAGCAAGAATTACAGAAGGGGGTTGAATGTAATTCTAGTAAACTTTTTCTTGAACTATAAAATGTTCTAACTCAAACTATATATATAAGTGTTTTGATTTGCAAGGTGCGGAATCACAAGTTAAATAAATCAAAAACACAAAGTAATAAAAACACAAGTTTTTAAAAATTTCTGGTGGATTTGAAAGTATCCACCATATATATATATATAAATATATATATATATATATATATCGATTTAAGAACTCTGTGAAGAACAAATTGTCTCACAGCTGCTTTACAAGTGAACAAACAAACTACAGAGAAATTCTTAACAGTTACAACTTTTTCTATTTCTCTTCTAAAAGTGTTTGCTTAGTTATTTATTCTACTAGCTACACTTGGTTTATATATCACCAAGTTTATATGGTAACAAGACAGGATAATAAAACAAAACTATCAAGTCAAACTTCATGCTGCTTCACTACTATATTCCAGCATCTTTGAAAATCTTCTTAATCTTGCATGGAAATGATAATGCTCCTTTGTTCTTCATTTCCTGTTAAATAGGCTACCACATTCCTTTTACAAACACCCAACGCATGTGACTGTGTTGTCACTATCAACAGATGTTTGAATTGATCATCCGTCGGGTTACCTTGTTGATCATCCGTCGGGTAGCTTTGTTGATCATCCGTCGGGTAGCTATTTGACACTTGACTTCATTTCACTTATGCAAAATTACAAGACATCTTATATTTACAATTAATCAACCTATTATGCATATCTAGTTAAAGTCAACATGACTTATATGCTACTACAGAATCTATACAAAGATGTTTTCATAAATGTGCTACATGACTTATTGTTACATAAGCTACTCACCCGAAGGATATCAATTAGTCATCCGTCGGGACTATATTGAATCATTCGTTGGGACTACAATTGATCATCCGTCGGGTGCTACATTTTTCACTAAGTTAAATCTACTAAGGTGTTTTGTTAATGTAAACATCAAATACACAATATATTCCCAACAATAATATATATGGATAACATGATTACATGGACGCCAACTACTATCACACTCAATATATTAAAGTTCATGTTAATCTTATAATTAATATATACATTTTGTAACTACAATATAATCAATTTATTCTTTATATTTTAGTTGAAAAATCATGTCAAAATATAATACCTCCTGCTTGTCAAATACTTTTTATATAATATAGATACGCACACATATATGTATATATATACCCAAGATCTCGATTGATCTTTATTTTTCGTTCTTTTGATTTAAAGTCTATATTTCGTTGAACAAGAACTAAAAAGTGAACATAGTTACATTCACCCCATCTATGTATTGGTATTTGGACCTAACAATTGTTATTAAATCTTGTTGATCGATATATAGATCATATTCGTCAAATTAGCAAATTTTGGGTTAATTTTGGTAATACTGAGATTGAGAGTGATTTCGTTGGTGTAGATCTAATTTAGGGTTGTTGATTTGACTTGATTGATTTATTATTGATTTGATTGTTTGGATAGTTGTATTTTTAGGCGTTATATAACATAAAGTATTTAAGTTCGGAAAATACGAGTACTCGAAAAGTTAGTAGCATCAAGGTTCCTTAGTTCGATAAAACAAACTATAATTTATGGAAGGAGAATATGCTTTTTTTCTAAGGGCTGCAAATCCCGAATATATCGAAGTTCTTAATCATGGACCATATATAATCGAGGTAGAAGATTTAAATAATCCAATCCAAGTGATTCTAAAGGACAAAAATGACTTTTATTCTAGAAATTAAGTGAAAGTCAATCTGGATGTTAATTTGCAGTTGATTCTGGTTGATACAATGGATGAAGATATGATTCACCATATCATAGTTTGTGAAAGTGAAAAGCACATGTGGGAAACCATAGAGTTACTGAAGGTAGAAGTTGAGGATTTCAAGGAAAATCAGATTGATATTTTGATTTCGCAATATGAGGCGTTTAAATCTCGTCATGGAGAAAGTATCACTCAAGTTTTTGAAAGGCTGAACAAATTGATAAAAAAATTAAGTATATATGCAAGGGAAGAGATACCCTCAGATGGAAGTCAACAAGAACTTTATGCTGACCTTGCCTCACCATGTGGAAAATAAGGTTTCATCTGTTCGTGAACGTACAGACTTCAATACAATGATGTTTGAGAAGCTTAATGGGAAGGTGAAGACTCATGAGATGGAGAAAGAACAAAGGAAAATCATATACGGTGATGGTGCAACGGATAGTAAGAACCGTGAATTGCTGAAAACCACTGCTTTTGTTATAAGTGACTATAAAGAGTTAGATCTGACTATTGAGAAGTCAAAGTCAAATGTTGAGGTGCTCTTTGAAGCTGAGATGGGCGATGGATATTTATCTAGTGATCTAAGTGATTATTATACAACTGAATAGTTACAGAGTCTGAAAGATCCTACTACAGCCAACCTTGCAGGGACGTTCGATAACATCAAGTTTAGAAGAAAATAAGATTTTAGGGGATCTAGAAGCAACAATAGATTACAGAGGTCGAGTTCATCATCAGGGATTGGCTACAAAACATGATTGGTGGATATAAGCAGATTATGATGTTTCAACTGTGATGAGGTCGGGCACTTTTCCAGTGAATGTAGAAAGGACCAACAAGTAAAGGACAAAGAAATTTTTTATTAGAATAAGCATCCATGGAGCTCAAAGAAGTATCTAGTGAAATTTCATATTACCGAATGGAACAGTTGAGACGGTACAAATGATGAAGAAGAGTAATTTGGAAATCTTACACTTATGGCATACTATTCTTCACATATAAATATCTCAAATACTTCTATTTCATATACTTCAAATCTATGTGAGAATGAGAACTGTGTTGCTTTTAAAAAATCTGTAACTCTTGGTTCTCAGACTACCTATGATAAGATTAAAGTAGATTGTAATGACAAACCTTGTAACTGATAGATGCTATGCTTTAATTCTAAGCTATATGAATTATTTTTCCATGTTAAGATGTTCTAATGATACTTCAGGTGGGGTAAAATAAGAACTTAAGAAACTTAAAGCTAAAAATGATAAACTAGTTCTTATTAATGTCGCTATAGATAAACTCAAAAATGATAATCTTTATCTGGAAATGAGGTTAAAAAGCATGTTGAGACTGAAATTGAACATAACTGTAAAATAGCAGACTTGGAAACCAAATTGCATGCTTATACTCATTCTCCTAATATCACTAAACAACTCATAGCTGATCAAGTTGTTAGTGGAACGATTGGGATATGCTTATAGTATGATGAACTTATAAAGTCTTTTAAGAAATGTGTAGTTGATCCTGAACCTAAGAAAAAGGTCGATAATCCTCCAAGTACATCTGATGTTCTTAAAAATGCTAAGAAGTTGTTTAAGAAAACTTTTATTGAACCTTCTGATGAAGATAATCTATTTATACCTCATGAAATTCTTGTTGAGGATCTTGAGAACTAAAAGAAAGAATAGGCAAAGAAACCTAGTAAGGTAGTAACTAGTGATAATTATCAATCTAATAGTGAACTAGGTTTTATTTCCAAGACTAGGAGAAATAGAAACATAAGTGGCAGGATATGAGCTAATAGCTCTAGAAAATTATGCAACAACTATGTTCTGCTGATCACTTTACTCATGCTTGTAGAATTGTTAAAGTAGACAATGCTAAGAATGCTCATGTTAATAATGTGCCTAACATGCCTAAGTCCCCTAAGTGTGAAAATTTTGTTTGCATGTCATGTATTGTTTCTTTCATGCCATCTTGATTCTACACACTCATACAATACATCTCATAATTATGATAATCATGTTCATAAGAATCATGATAGGTCAAAAACTGCGAGCCCTCTTAAAAGTAGGAAAGTGACACCTGTCACCAAGCACAATAGTAAATCTGTTGATGCTTCTGAAATTGACAAGGAAAAAGTCAATGAGAAAGCAAATCATGTTAAGCCTGTTAATTCTCTTAGAAAACATGTTAAGTATTCAAATGCTTCTAAGTCCCCTGGACCCAACTTAGTTTGGGTACCAAAGAAAACTAAATCTCCTTTATATACAGGGCGTAAAGCAGAAGAAGGTTACGTGGTTTCTCGACATATTTAAAATATATCTTTAGTTTCAATCTGATCGTTAAACAATCTAAAAATATATTTAACCTAAAGATAAGATAGAGTTAAAAACAGTTTAAAAATATCTTTATTTTATTTGAATGTTTTTAGCGGTAATATAGTTAGTTTTTAAGACCTGTCATAAAACTGTTAGCTTGTTGACATACTAAAATCAATCTATACTTACATTCTGCATTATAATGTTATTAATACAACTATATATTATAAAGAGATGGTGATAAGTGGATTTTATTTCTACTTGGAACGCTTCATTTCAGGTTTAAGTTGGTGTTTTGGACTCAAGTTGTTGGTATTTTTGATGTGTTTTTGTGTTTGTGCATTTCAGGCATTAATTAAATGAAGAAAGAAGCTTTTCAAAGAAATATACTGCAAATAGATCATAATTGGAATCCTAAGCCATTCTAAAGTTGTAGAGAATCTCATTAACTTCGCGTGGGCAGTTGAATCGCCTAATTCTGACGAGCAGAACTCAAGATACGACCAAAAGAAGAATTGTCAGAATTTTTCCAGAATGTCAGCGCGGCCGCGCCAGAACCAGCGCGCCCGTGCCGCTGAAAACACTATTCCAGCGCGGCCGCGCCCTGTAGCAGAGCACCCGCGCCCAGTTTCTGCACCAGAATCCTGAATTTAGTCGAAATTGAAGATTTTGAGAGTCTTGGTCATCCTGGAGCCTATATATATCAATAAAAAGATGTAACGGAGCTTAAGGAGAAGACGTCAAGAAGACCTATAGCACAATTCAACGAAGGCGAAGGAGATCTAGTTTTTACTTGTGATTCTTTATACTAAGTTGTAATCTTGGATGCTCGTTTTTTGTTTTGTTGAACCTAATACTCTGGATTTCGTACTTTGTTTATTATTCGTTTATAAATACTACGTTTATTATACCATGCTTTCATCGGAACCCACATTGATGATGAGTCCGATTAATCATTATCGTGGGGTTCTAGCGGATTTATTTATGGATTTCTTTAGTTGATTTATTTCAATGCCTTAGTGTGTGGTGATTGTATGATAACCTAGTATTGTTTATGTTTATTCGTCTTATGAGCGTCACGAACTTATAAGACATCGTGTTAATTCTTAATGAAGCGACAGTGAATTTAAGAATTTAGAATTTACCATGCTAGCATAGGTTCATGTGTTATTGTTATGCATGATTCGTAGGTAATTTTAACCATCTTACTTGCCCTGTGTAATCATGATAGATAACTTGTGCATTAAACCGTTATGTTGTCAAATTCTATATACATATAGGATTTCAATATAAATTGGTGTCTATTCAGCTTCTATCTATCTTGTGGATGTCTAGTAGTATGGTATTCGTGCAATGAAAGTCAGCGTTTATTAGTTTCGTGTTATCTGATTAGTGTCATCACCATTACATGCTAAGGTTAAGAACGAAAAGGCTATTGAATGAAGTACTTAATGAAGTAAGAATCCCATGTCTGTGTCATATATTATTCAACTCTCTTTACTCTCTTTAGTTAATGTTCTCTAGTATAATTCTCAATAGTTAATCATAGTATAATCAAAACCCAAATTGTTATTCATCTTAACATTGAATAATAATAATATCATTGTTGCATAAGTGCATTAATTATAAAGTTAACCTAAACCAGTCTATGTGGGAACAAATCTAATTTACATCTTATACTACTTGCGAACGCGCATACTTGTGTGAATTTTAGCGCGTGTTTAGCGACTAACAAGTTTTTGGCGCCGCTGCCGGGGACTCGGTGTTAATTTTTAGTATAAAGGTGTCATATTTGAAATTCTTGTTTGTGTTTATTAATTTGTTTATAAAAAAATTTAAATTCATTAATATGTCTTTATAACTATTATTTAAATTCTAAAAATAAAAGCACTGTCAAGTTGGTTAAGGCTATCGTCTTAATGTACCACCGAAACAAAGGTTACAACTTTTGAATTTTACCGTCAAAACTGGGTAGTCATTTAACGGCCTTTTGTGTCGATATCGCGCTACATATTCGTACGCTCATTCATCAAGCCGATCAATAACAAATCAAGCAAAATATCTCACAATCCACGTTATACTCCTTCCACTCAGTCAAATCATCCAACCAATATCAAAACATGGGTGTAATTAATGATAACTTATAATGAAAAGAATGGACAAATTTTGGTTTAGTGTTATACATTTCCTAGATTTGTAAACAAAGATCAACCACTAAAGTAGGCTTCAGTATCTTCACCAGGCCTTAATCCTCTAAGAACCAAACTTTAGCTTCAAGAACCCATGATCGTCCAACTTGAAATAATTTTTAAAAGTGGTGGTTAAAGGGGTGTATGTTGAGCAATATTGAAGCTGTATGTTTAACTCAACAATACTGGTTTGGATAACTCAACATAGAACAAGGACTTTGAAATAATCTATGTTTCACTGAGATCAGTACAGATTGCTTATTGGGTATATGCACAAAAGGTTTTGTTAGATGCAGTGAAGAAGACGTCAACAGTGATCCGTATGAAGTTCATTAATATGTTCAGGCATCGGAGGAATAAAGTTGGAGTCATTTGAAGCAGTTATCAGAATTAGTGTGAAAACCTCAAGGATTCCTAGTGTAGTTGGTTATATTTGGTAGAAAACTTAATAGTGGTTTATATGGGTATAATACGAAGGCCTGAGAGCGGAACTAGTCGTCTGTGAACCAGACCCGTGCACTAGACGTCAGTGATATGTGAAAGGAAATGAAGTATTATTTTTAGGAACACTGTTCAGTGGTTTTTGTACTAGAGGAGTCTGGAAATATATTAAGGTACAAAACCTCGAAGATTAGAAGGCCTGCAGATACAGAGGAGTACAAACCAATAATTAACAGGATTTATCTTTAATCAATGGTTGATTTTTTATTAAATGAATAAATGGAAATCAATTCATTTATTTAATTATTATATCATCAATTGATTTTAAATAAATAGGAAACGAAACCAGTACATGAATCTATAAATAGGCAACTTCATCGCTCTTTGGTTTTAATCACTGTGGGGCCCCAGGTGAATAACAAAAGAAATGAAGCTAAACATGCATGTGTTGTTTTTCTGTTCGGCAACTTCTCCACCGCGCGTGACGCGCACGCGGGCAACCCCCCATTGTTTTTCTGGCGCGTAAATGACAAATGTACCTCCTGGCTTGGCTAATTAAACCGCATGCAATCAAATAGCAGTATGGAATTGAAGTTGATGTTGGCTCGTTGACAAGAGCACATGGTGGGTCCCTAGAAAAAGAAGTCACAAAATATAAATAAAACAACAGAAGGAAGTAATGCTGTTGGAGTCACCACATACGGTAATTCACCAAGTCAAAAAGGCGGCTATTTGTTTGTTTTCTCGCACGTGAACAAGACGTCTGGCGACCACCTCCCTCATCTGTTTGTGCCATGTAGAGTCACGAGACTTCTCCTGTCATGTGCTGCCTTGTACCTATTGAACAAATAGAAAAATCAAAGGCATGCAATTGTTTGCTTCTTCTATTCTAATCGACACATATATTATTCAAGTGCTACTCTCATTGGTCGCAACACAGAAATTATTCCAAGTCAAGTCTACAAACTCTTAATCTCCATATAGAATGTTCTTGCAAGCTGTACCACTACATACATGGATAAAAATTGTCCACGTGTTATCTTTTATCTCTCCTATATTTTACAACAACAAAACCAATGAATTGCAGCAGTTTGAATACTTCTAAAATAACTTTAAAAAACTCTCTGCAGAATTTTTTCTTGGGGAGTTGGTTAATTTCATTTATTGAAATTAAGAAGAAAAGTGCTGCCCAATTTATTTCACATCATTAAAGCCTTACAAACTTGTAACACTCATTATTTAAAGCTCTCTTGATTGTATTTAATATCTTTTGATAAAAGCTTTAAATTCTTAGAGTGGTAGATAGAACCCCAAATTGATAGTTATTATTTTGGTTCTCTCTATATTTGTTGCTTCGAATTATTTATATTCGGAGTTGTAAGCAAACCTTTACGGTTTAATTTCTTAATAATAAGAATTATTCCGTGAATCTCTTGCTGTTTGTTTATTTCATTTTTGAGGTTTATTTTCCGTTACAATTAATTAATGAAAAATGAAGAACATACATTCACCCCCCCTCTGTATGTATATTTGGACCTAACAGTCTAACAATGTTGTTTAATCTTATAGTATATAGTACTAAGTTTAACTAAGATATAAAAATTAACTTCAAAATTAACTACCAAGAATCAAGCAAGCCATTAAATTTTTCTTCTTTCTTATTTCTTCTTCTATTTACTCGGCCAATTGAAAAAAAATGAGTGTAAGAGAAGTGATGTACCCTTGGTTGTTAGTTTGTATAGTTTTAAAATTGATGATGTGTTTTATTTTCAATCACCAAACATTTAGTAACTTATAGTTACTTACTTGGTTATATTTTTACTCAACTAAATAAGTTTGGCTACTATTTGCATCATTTTTTTCTCTTTTAATGCACAAAAATTGGCCCCTTTTAAAATTTAAAAAGCATTTTAATTTTCGTCATTTAATCTCGCATTTTCGTTATCGCACCACGACCTCGTAACTATTAGTTAATTATAACTTATAAAAATCATTCATTTCCCCGAAATTTTACTATGCATATCTATTCACTTTTTCGAGTGATTTGCTATTTATTTTCCCCAAAAAGATAAAACGAGAATTTTCAAAAATGGAGCAGATTTACGTACACTTAAATTACTCGTACTTTAATAATACACTATCAAATATAAGATTTCTATGAGTGACATGCAAACTAAACATCAGATCTATATTCATTAAATTTATTTATAAAACTTTAAATATATAAAAATCAAAATTCAGGGTTATTATAGATTCTTCTTCTTATGAGGATTGCGTCCTCGAAATCAAATGAGAAAATATACGTGGATACATTTCTAGAACATCGCTTTCCACTTTCTAGTTTCCAGATTGACTCTCCACCTTCTTATTTCTCCACAACACTCTTACGTAAACTATGGTCCTGTTTACTCACACTTGTTCTTTTCACTATGAAATATATGATTTTATCTCAACCTATTTATAAACTTTTACATGCACAACATATGTGTTATACATTTATAACATGGATACCTAAAATAATAAATGGTCCAGCTATAAATTTAAAGGCAATGCTGGTTCATAGGCAACCTTTCCGGTGCTCTTTAGACTCTCAAATGACCCAATGAATCTCATGATTAAATTTTATCAATATTTTCCAGTATAATACTTTTAATAGCAAAAAATTCTGAACCTCGTATTCTCTATCTTTCCATGCATGATCAACGTACTTGTATTGTTTGTCTTTAGCAGCTACTAGTTATTTCCTAATAATTTTCATTATTTCCTTTATTTGTTATACTAGCTTGGTTCCAATATTTTTCGCTCTCCAGCCTCATCCAAAGGATCGACACTTCCCTCAATACAAGGCTTCATTTAGAGGAATACCAATGTTTGCATAGTAGCTGTTATTTAATGAAAACTCAATTAGAGGTAAATGTTCATCCGAGCTTCCCTCAAAATTTGGGGCATAAACCCTTAACATATCTTCAATGGTCTGAATTGTTCTTATACTCTGACCGTCCATTTGCGTATGATAAGTAGTGCTCATGGTTAATTGAGTTCATAGATTTTTTTGAAACCTTCTTAAAAAACTAAATATAAATCTAGGATCCCTATCTAACATAATCGCAACCAGAACTTAATGGCTTACTATAATTTCTTCAAATTAAAGTTAAACTAATCTATCAATTGAGTACCATTCACAGATAGGAAGAAAATGAAATGATTTAGTTAACATTTCTATGATTACCCAGATAACGTCACAGTTTGTTTTGGTCATTAGCTTAACCTAAAAAATTTCATAACATCTCAGCACATGAAATCATTTTTCAATTCTAGATGATTTTAATATTGATATTAATGTTCAAACATTTTAAAGGAATGTCTTTGTTACTAGGAACCATGGTTGACATATCCTTGTTAATTTTTGTTTCCTCCGATTTATGAACTTTAATCAAGCTCGTTAGTGATCATTTGGTCTCTCATATATTGTAACACCTCAGTCCCATATCGAGAAGATTTGAGGCTTCTATTCAGTTTATAAGGGAAAGTACTACTACTATGTGCACCAATAAATCATGATTTTTTGGGGGCCTGTGATGGGCTTGTTGCTTACCTAAGTTGGCTAAATTCAGGCTAGTAGGCTTCAGCTTATTTCAGGCTCGAAATCGGGACTTGACCTCATTTTTGAAAAAGGCTCGGGATTTGACCCGAGTTGTCACATATAGTATTAGAGCCGATTCTCAAAATTTTGATGCGTCAAGTTTCCGAAGATGGGGACATGAAGGTTGGTGGTATTATACCAGATCCGGAGGTGGGAAAACAAAATCAGCCGATATTATCCTACAATGGCTAGAGATGTACGATCTTGGTCTTATGGGCTATTCGTTCAAGCCTGACAAGGACGTTAGGAGTTTAAGTGGGGGAGTTTGTAACACCCTAGTCTCACATCGAGGAGATTTAAGACTTCTGTTCAATTTATGAAACAAAATACAACTATTATGTGCACTAATAAATCATGATCTTTTGGGGATCTGTGGTGGGTTTGTTGTTTATCCAAGTTGGTTGCATTTAGGCTAGTAATTTTCAACTTATTTCAGACTCGAAATCGGGATTCGATATAGTTTTCAAAAAAGCCCCGAGATCTGATCTAGATTGGCACATATATAGATTGACATGATCTTTGACAACTTATTATCATGACTTTCTCTATTACTTCGTATAATTTTTCTCTGTGTTTGTAAGAATATGTCATTGTAAATGTATTATATTTTTGTACAAAATTATGTATTTAACAAAGAACAAATTCTAATAAATATCACATAGAAGGTGAAAGTCCACAACAAGATAAAAAATTTAATCTAAGGATGTGCTGAATAAATTAATCAAAAGACATATATGTTTGTGATTAAAAAATATGAATTCGACATGCACCTCTTCAATGAATGCTCGTATGTTGAACAAGTATGAAAAATTTATGATCCTTCTAATTCATCAAATCGAACAGAGAAAAAAAGGGTTTGAGATGAATTTACTTTGAAGCACGAAAGTTGCTCACTAACTTGGAAGGTTGGAATAGTAAACCAAAAATAAGAAACAATATAAAATTAAGACACTTCAACAAGGTTAGATGAGGAAATTTAAGTTACTTGCCCAGATGCGAATCCAAAATTCTTTGGCTTTATCTGAGATAATCCACCATCAGCGGGAAGATTATCAACATATAAGATATGATTTTCGAACATCCTCACAGTAATGTCTCTATTGTATTGTATCCGAGTCAAAAAAGGAAAAAATAATCACTGAAAATTTGATAAACGAACATAAAATATATTAATAAAAATTGATGAAAAATAACACTCTTGGAGGTGGAGGTGGTATTAAGGTAGGAGAGGAGGTGGTGGCGGTGAAGTTGAAAGTCGTCAGGGACCTGGAAGCCGTACAAATGCTTTCAGAATATATCTGAGCTTATGCATTAAACAAAACAAAAATTACAAATTGAGATTAGACAAGAACAAACGTATTATAATGAACAATCAAGAGTATTTAAACCAACAATTAATAATATTCTAATATGATAAACTATAGGAACAATTAAAAATCTTTCCAAATTGTTGCACATTTCTGTTTAAAAATATACAAAATCAAGAAAACATTGATTCAAACAACATCAAACCCTAATTTAAAAATCAATAACATACAAAATACAACGGTAATTTAAGAAAAAAAATCCAACTCTAATTAAGAAATCAATAACATACACACTAAAACCCTAATTTAAGAAAATAACAAAATCAAATCCTGATTAAGAAAAAATAAGAACAAGATCAAACAAAAATTCACAATCAAGATCAAAATCAAACAAAGATAAGATTAATTACCTTATAGAAATCTTTATAATCTTTTTGAACATATAACATTCCTTATCACTCAAAATTCGATACCAAGTTTGTCCTTCATTAATATTTTAGCTGTTTCTGGATCTATTCCAGCGATCTCCATTATCGATTCTCAAATTTTGTTATTCTCATTTTCTTATTTATGTAGATTTATGTATGTATACCAATAGACGACAAGATGAGTGAAATAATAGTTATGATATGCCGATGATGTAGTCTCTCTCTCTCTCTCTATATATATATATACTTGTGCAAGATATATTTGTACATAACAAGACTTAGTCATATTGAAAACCCTAAGAATTATTGGTATGATAATCTTATTTAATTTTGTATTTGTATCGCTTGAGTCTGTAAAAGTGTTAAGGAGATCAGACTTTGAGGATTTTTCTATGAACAACCATCAAACTAAGGAATAAACTTTGAAAGAAGATCAATCCTGATCATGCCTCAGAGAGAAGTGTAGAAGCTTGGAATTGGATAATGTTATTTCTGGAGAAATGTTCTAAGCGACATATCGACAAGTCACTGATCAAGATGGATGTTTGCCGAGAAGACAAAAATGACTTGTAAAGAAGTCAAAAGAGACGGCGACAAGTAAATCCGCTTGTAGAGAACTGGAGATATCAATAACTAAATCTATTTGTAGAGAAGCAGTGATATCAACAAGTCAAAATATTATGTAGAGAAGTGGAAATATCGACAAGTCAAAAGTCTATGTAGAGAACTGGAGATATCGACATGCCAAACTGCATATAGAGAACTGGAGATATCGACAAGTCAATCTACTTGTAGAGAACTGAAGATCTCGATAAGTCATAATATTTATATAGAAGTAGAGATATCAATAAGTCATTCTACATATCGATATGTGACTTTTCTATACAGTAAAATAGATCTCGACAACAGTTTCAAATTTCACAATATAGATAACTTGAAGATCCAAGATTATTGTCAACAAACCATTTTATCATTGAATTGAAAAGTCTACGAATGTAGCTTGAAGAGTGCAAGATCAAGGGCCAAGATAAACTGCATAAAGGAGGGTCACAGACCTGGAAGATTACATGCAGATATGCTGCACTCAAATTGGAAATAGACAAATAGACTTCGGAATGTGTGTTAGTCCATTTTAGTGTAAACTTTGTAAGCAGTCATGTTGTTCTATAAAACATGTCACGGGTCCTTTGTTTAGATATAACAAAACTAGATCTAGAAAACTTGTATTCTCTCAAGAGAAGTAGCCGAATTCTTATCATTTAAGAACACAGATTTGTATCATAAGAGATTTGATTCAAATATAAATTAAGTGAGTTTTGATAAATTACATGTGTTCAATTATTTATCACTACAAATTAATATCTAGCTTTTGATTTCCAAAAACACTATCTAGTTTTTAAGGAAGTAAAATCAAGAAAATCAAGAAAACACATTCACCCCTTGTATTGTACTTCATACCTAACAAGTGGTATCAGAGCAAAATCTGGAAGTAAACAAATTAGATCTTGGAAGTATGAGTGCACAAAACTTAGCAGTATCAAAATTCCCGTATTTGATAAAGTGAACTACACCATATGAAAGAAGAAGATGATGTTGTTCAATAGGATGGCTAATCCACTGTTATGGATAAAAAACTAAGGTTATTATTTGCTGTATTTATTACTAAGATTCGGGAGCTCAAGGCCTTTAATGGCTGCTCTCGTGTATCGTAGCTTAATTCTGCCTTTACGAGATGCCTACGTATCTCTGTGAATTAGAGAATCAAGCCAAAAAACGTAGTTCTGATTTGTGGGGTGAGGCCCCTTATATAGATGTGGGAGTCCTTGAATTGGACTTGGTATAGGAGACTTGGTGGACAAGCCTCTGAATTAGGATAGACTTAGGAGTCCTAGGAAGTAGGAAGCTGATTCCTTATCCTTTTAGGTCCCCTTGAGGCTAATCTATAAGGATTTATATCCTTATCGGGACTCTTCTCAATAGCTGATTTTTCCCTTATTAATTAATTACGAAATTAATTAATAATTAGGGCTTTTGGGCCTTTTTTATTCCATCAGGCCTGATCTGGTCCATCAGGCTTAACCTTTCTGGTCTGAGTATCATATATCTTTTTATTGGGCCTAGCAGCCCACAGCTTGTACAATTAATGCAGTATTTAATTATACAATCATAATTTATTTATCCCTATCATTTGCCCCCCAACTTTTGGGAAATATTGATTAGGTTTCGCAGAAGTTAAGTCTATTTGTTCCCTTACAGGGTTTCGCTTTTCCGTAAAGTGTGGAGCGACCTACACATTTACAATGAATTTTTCCTTTTATTCAGGAATTATCTTAATTTCCAGGAATTGTTCCCTTATTTCCGGGATTTTTCCCTTATTTTCTGGATTTTTCCCTAATTTTCTGGGATTTTCCCTAATTTTCTGGGATTTTCCCTAATTTTCTAGGATTTTCCCTAATTTTCTGGAATTTTTCCCTTATTTTCTGGGATTTATCCTTTAATTTTCTGGATTTATTCCTTATTTCTGAAAATATTAACATTTTTCAGAAAATATTTAAGGAAATTTCCTTATTTTTCTGGATTTTTTCCCTAATTTCTGGGATTTATCCTTTAATTTTCTGGATTTATTCCTTATTTCTGAAAATATTAACATCTTTCAGAAAATACTTAAGGAATTTCCTTGGATTTTTTCCCTAATTTCTAATTAAATGAACAGAAAAATAGAACTTTTGCTGCTCAATACATCCTAGGCGTTGTTGATCCACGCCTAGGAGACAGTTTCCTAACAACGTCTAGGAAACTTGCGTCCTGGGCGTTGTTGGAGGCTGATGCTTCCTGGGCGTTGTTGATCCACGCCTAGGAGACGGTTTCCTAACAACGTCTAGGAAACTTGCGTCCTGGGCGTTGTTGGAGACAGATGCTTTCATAGATCCTAGACGTCGTGCACCCACGCCTAGGAGACAGTTTTCTAACAACGTCTAGGAAACTTGCGTCCTGGGCGTTGTTGGAGACAGATGCTTCCTGGGCGTTGTTGTACCACGCCTAGGAGCCACACTTCTAACAACGGCTAGGGATGATGCATCCTGGGCGTTGTTGAGGACAGATGCTTCCTGGGCGTTGTTGTACCACGCCTAGGAGCCACACTTCTAACAACGGCTAGGGATGATGCATCCTGGGCGTTGTTGAGGACAGATGCTTCCTGGGCGTTGTTGTACCACGCCTAGGAGCCACACTTTTAACAACGGCTAGGGATGATGCATCCTGGGCGTTGTTGAGGACAGATGCTTCCTGGGCGTTGTTGTACCACGCCTAGGAGCCACACTTCTAACAACGGCTAGGGATGATGCATCCTGGGCGTTGTTGAGGCTGTTCGAGCCTTGATTCATTCAATGAACTTTGATTTTAAACCTTTTCAAAATTCAAATCTTATGGGCTTCCCGCCTTTTTCTTAGGCCCAGGCCCGTTTGTGCATCTTTGAGCTCCTCTATATAAGAGGTGGAGTGTGAGTTCATTTCTCACACTTCACTTTCACAAAAATTTCTAAACTTCAACTCTGCAATTAGTCTCTCAAGAATCGCCACCTCCAAGCGATTTCCGGCTTTCTACTCCGCCGCTTTCTGGGCTTATTTTGAAGATTCCGTTTGAATCTTCATCTTCTTTACTTACTTTCAAGAGCTTCCTGGGTTTTTGTCTTCATCCATGGCGGATTCTGATTCATCTCACTCCCATGTCCCCCAAGCTGTTGCCCGTCCCTCTAGGGCCAGCCGAGGTAAAAAATCTCTTGTACATTCCTCAGTTATTTCTCTTAGGGATCTTTTAACCGAATTTGGGCAAGCCTTTCCTAACATGTTACACTTAGATGCATATAATTATCCTTCTAGATTTGGTCCAGATCAAGTAGGTACCATAGCCCGCCTTTTTGGCATTTCTCACCCTTATTGGGCCGAGGCTCCAGGCCCAAATGATAGGGCCTGCTACCCAAAACCTGGGGCCATTCGGGTCTATAAGGAAACCTTCTATGCTGGTTTTCGCCTACCTCCTCATCCTTTTGTTTTTCGCCTTTTGGCTGAGGCCCGAGTCTGTCCGACTCAACTCACACCCAACTCTTGGCGTTTTATTCACTGTTATATGGCCCAATCTCGTAAACACGGTTTTGAGCCAAATGTTTGTGTCTTTCGTTATTTATTTAAATTTGTAAATGCTTCTGAGGACCAAGGATGGGTCAAAATAGTTCATAGATCCTTGGCTCGTTCCTGCTTTATTTCTGGCACCAATCCCGACTCGTATCCAACGTGGAAGAGTGAGTGGTTTTATGTATTTCTGGATTCCGAGGAAGGTTGGGACCATTTTTTCAGGCCCAACTTCTCAAAAAGTATAGACGGGTCTTTAAGAGACCTAAAATTGGGGATAGATGAGGATGCGGCCATCAAGGCCATTACTGCCGATAACTTGCACCATTGCGCTCTCATCCTTTCAGAGGGTAATTTGCAAGGTTTAGGTCTAAGTGACCTTGGTCCCGAGGGTATTTCTTTCCCCTTTTTGTTCCATTTTCTCCATTCTCTATTTGTCCTTTTTCTTACGTGCTCGTATTTTCCTGCAGCTAGGGCCGCTTTGGACACAATCTTCAAGAAGCGGGAGGCCCGTGCCGCCAAGGGCTCTGCTGTTGAGACCCACCGCGACAAGCGGGTTAGGATTGGTGACGGCCCTTCAGTCACGGTTCAGGAGGCCGTCCCTACCTTTTTATCCCAGAGGCCTCCTAGCCTTGATGAAGATACCTCTCCCTTCACCGTTACTTGGGGCCTTCAGAGGAGGGACACGGTGGTAGGGAGTTCCGAGGCTGCCGCCGTTTGGTCTCAGAGTGTGATCACGCCTCGTGACAGGGCTGAGATCGTAGAGTCTTCTGATGACCTACAGATTGAGCGTCTGGGTGCTCAGGCCGTGGCTTCTGTAAGCCTCTTCCTTTTTTAACTGTTTTTTTTTGCTTACTGTACTTTGATATGTTCGTGCAGATGAATACCTATCTCCAGGCTGCCCTTCGCAATTTGAAGGATGTGAGGACCAGCCTAACTATTGCTGAGAGGGACAGGGATAGGTACCTCAAGGCTTCCGAGGCCAACTTTACTCATTTCCGTGAGGTAGAGAAGGAGCTGGCGGATGAGAAGGAGAAAGTTCGTAAGCTGGAGCTGGATGCTCAAAGGGCCCGAGCTGAGGTGATAGCTGAGTATAAGGCATCTCAGGACTTTCAGGATGTCCTAAATGCTGAGTACGATGCTAACTTTCCGGAGACCTTTTCTAGCTGTTGGGAGCAGATAGTAGAGGAGATTGGGAAGAAGATTCCGGAGGTGACTCTTACTGCCTATCCAGTCCCTGATATTCCTGGGAAAGAGCCTCTTCTTGATGATATCCCTCTTTCTCCTATTCTTGCTTCTTCTCCTGAGGCCGCAGCTGTTTCTCCTCGAGGTGCTGATCCTGTTCCAGTTCCTTCTTCTGCTGCCGATGAAGGAAACATCGATGATGACTTCTTCAAGGATCTTTGAGTATTTTGTTTTTCTTGTTTGGCCCATTGTGGCTTTCTATGTATTGACTTAATCGTATTCAGAACTTATTACCCTTCGGGGCTTATATTTTATATGTTGCTTTTCTTGCCTCTTTCTGTTTTGACTTTACAATCTTAATATGCATTTGAATCTTAAACATCCTTGGATTTCAAACTCTTTAATATGAAGTCTGGTTTTTCAAAACCTTACATAGCATGGGTTCGACCCTAATCAATAATAACTAGACAATGTAAATTCTACTGGAATATAAAATCCTACGCAAGCAAAGCTTCCAGGTGCTTTTAAACCTACTTGTCATAATGACAAGTGAGAATCATACTTCGCCTATCTTACACGTAGTAAACCTTCAGGTTTTGTGCGTGCCAGGTCCTCGGGACTTCAAAACCATCCATAGTTTCCAGCTTGTAGGTTCCTCTACCCTGAACGCTCTTGACTCTGTACGGCCCTTCCCAATTTGGGGCTAGCTTTCCTTTCTGTCCGACACCAGAAGCCTCTATTTTTCTCAAGACTAGATCACCTTGTTTGAAAAACCTCTCTTTAACCCCTAGGTTGTAGTAGAACGAAGCCTTTTTCTGATACTCTACTATCTTTGCATGTGCCTTATCTCGCACTTCATCAATTAAGTCCAGTGCCAACCTTTGCCCTTCCTCATTTTTCCCAGCATTGAAAGCTTGAATTCTTGGAGAAGAATGTGATATCTCCACGGGAACCACTGCTTCTGCCCCATATGCCAACATGAAGGGAGTTGCTCCAGTCGTGACTCTACAGGTAGTCCTATAGGCACATAGTATTGGAAGTATCTCATCCACCCAATTATTTCTTGACTTCTCGATCCTCTTCCGTAGTCCATCCAGCATTATCCGATTTGCTACCTCCGCTTGCCCATTGGCTTGCGGGTGAGCCACAGAGGTGAACCGTAACTCAATTTCATTTTCTTCACAATACTTCTTGAATTCCTCATTGTTGAATTGTGTTCCATTGTCAGTGACGAGGATACGGGGAATCCCATATCGGCACATAATGTTTTCCCACAGGAATTGTGCAACCTGCTTAGTTGTGATTTTGGCCAAGGGCTTGGCTTCAATCCACTTAGTGAAATAATCAATGGCTACAACCAGAAACTTCCTTTGTGCTGTGGCCATAGGGAAAGGCCCTAGAATATCCATCCCCCACATAGCAAAGGGGATTGGGGAGTTGATAGAGGTCAGCATCTCGGGGGGTTGTCTAACAATTGGTGCATGCTTCTGACAGCGATCACACTTCTTCACATATTCTTTGGCATCAGCCATCATTTCTGGCCAATAGAAGCCTAAACGGGTTATCTTATAAGCCAAGGCCCTGCCCCCCAGGTGTTGCCCACAAATACCTTCATGTACTTCCTCAAGAGCCAAGCGTGCCTCATCGGGCCTGAGACACCTTAAGTAAGGAACCACGAAAGATCTTTTATACAGAATCCCATCTATCAAAGAGTACCTTAGTGCTCGAATAGTTAACTTCCGTGCTTCAGTTCCATCACTTGGCAACCAACCGGTCTGAATGTGAGCCTTGATGGGATCAATCCATGACGTCCCCAGGCCTATGGGAGCCAAAAGATTAACATCTATGCTTCGTGTCTTCAATACACGGAAGTATACACTTCATGAACTTTCTTCTATCTCAGATGAAGCAAACTTTGATAGCGCATCTGCCTTAGCATTTTCTTCCCTTGGAATGTGTTCAACATGGCATTCATTAAATTGAGTCATCACAGCCCTTACTAGGCGTACATACTTAGCCATCGTATCATCCCTTGCCTCAAATTCTCCCTTTACCTGGGATATGATAAGCTTTGAGTCTCCGCGGACCTTTAAGTTTTTGACTCTAAGTGTCCCAGCTAGACCAAGGCCAGCTATCAGGGCTTCATATTCTGCCTCATTATTTGTGGTTGGGAAGTCTAGCTTCATGGCATACTCAATTAAGAACCCATCAGGGCTTTGCAAAACCAACCCTGCTCCACTGGAGTTTGTTTTTGATGCTCCATCAAAATAGAGAACCTAATACTCTTTATCATCCTTCTCTTTGCTTTCATTATCGACTCCCTTGTCTTGAGGTATGGCATCTTCCTGCCCCCCGACTTCTTGGTTGGGTATGGTACATTCCACCACGAAGTCAGCTAGTGTCTGGGCTTTTATGGCCGTACGTGGCTTATACTTGAGATCGAACTCTCCCAACTCTATTGCCCACTTAATCAATCTCCCACTTGTCTTGGGACTGTGAATGATATTTCTCAGTGGCTGATTCGTTAGCACCTCAATCCGATGAGCCTGAAAGTAAGGACGCAGTTTTCTTGAAGCCATTACCAAGGCTAGAGCGAATTTCTCAATAGTTGAATAATTCAACTCAGCGCCATGCAAAATTTTGCTGACATAGTATACGGGTTTCTGGACCTTCAGTTCCTCCTTAACCAACACCGCGCTCAAGGCGCTATCTGAAACAGCCAAGTACAAGAATAAAACTTCATTCAGAACTGGCTTGGCCAACAACGGGGCCTGGCCCATATACTTCTTTAACTCTTCAAATGCCTTCTGATTTTCCTCACTCCATACAAAGCCTTTGATGCTCTTTAGTGACTTGAAAAATGACAAGCACTTGTCTCCTGACTTGGAGATGAATCGTCCTAGCGCAGCAACCCTTCCTGTGAGCTTCTGAACATCCTTGATGGTTTTTGGTGGTTCCATGTCCAGGATCACCTTTATTTTATCGGGGTTAGCCTCAATTCCTCTTTTTGAGACCATCAATCCCAAGAATTTTCCAGATCCTACTCCGAAAGCACACTTCGTAGGATTCAACATCATCTTGTGGTACCTCAGGACCTTAAAAGCCTCCCTTAAATGGGCTATATGATCAGTCTTTACTAGACTCTTGACTAACATGTCATCAACATAAACTTCCATAGTCTTACCAATAAGATCCTTAAAAATTCTATTCACCAACCTTTGATAGGTGGCTCCTGCATTCTTGAGACCAAACGCCATAACAAGATAACAATAAACACCAAAGTCAGTGATAAATGATACCTTTGGAATGTCATCCTTATGTATTTTGATCTGGTTGTATCCGCTAAATCCATCCATGAAACTCAGCATCTCATGTCCAGCAGTGGCATCAATTAAAGTATCAATTCTAGGCAGCGGAAAACAGTCTTTGGGGCATGCATCATTCAGATCAGTGAAGTCTATACACATCCTCCACTTTCCATTAGCCTTCTTCACCATTACAGGGTTTGCTAACCACTCTGGAAATTGAATCTCCTCAATGAAACCAGCCTCTAAGAGCTTTTCTACTTCCTGTTTTATAGCCTCTTGTCTTTCCGGGGCAAAATTTCTTTTCTTTTGTTTCACTGTCTTCCGGCTTGGATCCACGTTTAGCTTGTGAGTAATTAACTCCGGGTCTATGCCTGGCATATCAGCTGCTGACCATGCAAACACATCACTATTTTCTTGCAAAAATTTCACTAACTTCCCTCTAAGGGGCTCCTCTAATGTGGCTCCAATGAAAGTCATCCTCTCAGGATTCTTGGGGTCTAATGGAACCGAAACCAATTCTTCTGCTGGCCTTCCTCTATTCTCATCATTTTCTCGAACATCCATATCTTCAATAGGAAGAACCTGCTCCCCGACTCCATCTGCCCTCAAAGAGGCCACATAACAGCTTCTAGCCATTTTTTGATCTCCTCTCTCTTCTCCAATCCCATTTCGGGTGGGAAACTTCATGACTGAATGGTAGGAAGAGGGGACTGCCTTGAAGGCATGTATCCCTGTTCTCCCCATGATAGCATTATAAGTTGAACTAGCCTTTACCACCATGAAATCCAGCATCTGCGTTGCTTGCCTTGGCTCCGTACCTATGGTGGTTGGCAATTTGATTATCCCTACCACAGGACATTCTACTCCAGCAAATCCATATATCGGCATGTCGGTTGGTATCAACTGGGAGTCGTTATACCCCATCCTTAGATAGGTGTCGTGGAGCAAGATATCCACAGAAGCACCATTATCCACAAGGACCCTCTTAACCGGGCTATTTCCTATTATCGGTGTTATGACGAGCGGGTCGTCATGGGGAAACTTCACGCCCTCTAGGTCGGAATCATCAAAAGCCAATGTTACTTCTGTCCTGGCCCTCTTCGGGGCTTCGCCAACAATATGCATAACCTCCCTGGTGTATGCCTTTCTGGAATTTTTGGACAATCCAGCAACAGTTGGACCTCCAAAGATCGTGTTTATCACAGGTCCTCGAGGGTGTCGTGGTCCTCCAAAAATTGCATTTATAACCGGCCCTCTAGGTTGGGGATTCCGCCCCTGATCGTCTTGGTCCCTCCTACGATCTTCAAAGTTCTTCCTTCCATTATTGTTTCTGTCCCCTCCATCTCCAGTATACTTGTTCAACCTTCCTTTTTGAATCAAAAACTCAATTTCATCTTTCAATTGCCTACACTCATCGGTGTCATGGCCAACATCCTTGTGAAACCTGCAATACTTGCTCTTATCTAGCTTGGCGGGATCAGCCTTCAAGGGCTTAGGCCAGCGAATATCTCTATCTTTCTCAATCTCCATCAAAATCTGACTTCTAGGAGCACTCAGCTTAGCGTATTCAGTGAATTTTTGCCCAGGTCCTCCCTTCTTGGGGGTTGAATCAGGGTTTTGTTCAGTTCTAGGATATTTGTCCTTAGCGATATACTCCAAATCAGTTTTTCGTTTCTCGCCTCCAGTGGGCTCATTACTTACTACGATCTTCCTCATGCTTTCTTCAACCTTGATATACTTCCCTGCCCTCTCTTGGAGTTGCAACATGTTTTCAGGGGGACGTTTGGCCAAGGACATCTTGAAAAACTCATCCCTAGTTCCTTGTTGCAGTGCTATCATGGCTACCTTATCATCAAGGTCTGGGACTTTTAAAGCCTCCTTTGTAAAACGATTCAGGTAATCCCTCAAGGATTCTTTAGCTCCCTGCACAAGACTCATAAGAGATGCTGAACTTTTCTCATGGACTCTTTCACTGATGAATTGCTTAATAAAAGCCTGACTTAATTCTCTGAATGATCCAATAGAGTTTGGGGGCAAGCGACTGTACCATCTTTGAGCCATACCCGACAGGGTTTGAGGGAAGGCCCGACACTTTATAGCATCATTCATGGGTTGCAGCAGCAGTGCATTAGAGAATGTCCTAACATGATTAGTGGGGTCACCCGTGCCATCATAGGCTTTGATAGTGGGCATCTTGAATTTTCTTGAAATATGGGCATTCATTATTTCTTCTGTGAAAGGTGGAGTTGGATCAACAGGATCTCCAAGGGGAAGGAGATTGTTTGGATTAGTTCTTGGGACAGCAACCCTTCTTCTTACCGGACCATCCAGGTCTATGACAGGAGGAGGATTTCTCCCCCTAGGAAGTATCTGGGGTCTGGTGGCCTGGTGAGCCTCCAAATCACGTCTCAGCCTTTGGATTTCAGCCTCATGAGCCCTGATCCTTTCCTGCACTTCTTGGGGATTCGCCCCTGGGGTGCTCTAGGGGCGTTGCTTTCCATCGGCCATTGGCTCTTTTCCAGGAAGCCTCCTTCTCGGGGCCACTTCATCATCCGAAGATTCGGAGTCTCTCTCAGTGTATGGACCAGAAAATTCCCGATCCTCAGGAATAGGACCCAAACCTCGTATATAGGGGGGCGACCGCCCTCGTGCTTCGCTTCGCCCAGCATATCCGCTTCCTCCAACCTCAGGGTGAAGGGGCATCCCATAAGGGGGGTTAGTAGTAACAATAGTTGAATATTCATACCCGACGGGTCGAGAATTCACAGGTATATATATTTGTTGAACTTGAGGATTCGTACCTTGAATCGGGGGAGTTGTCCCTTGTAGCTGGGGTTGAGTTGCCCCTGTCTGGGCTTCCTCCTGAGTAGATGCATAAGTTGAATGGGGAGGAACCTCCACGGTTGATGAAATCACCTGGGTTGTCTCTGATGGTGTTCCTTCCTCTAGAGCTCCAATTGTTCTCCGTGTTCTCGCCATGGTTGTTGTTGTGTTTCCCACAGACGGCGCCAAATGTTATGGATAAAAAACTAAGGTTATTATTTGCTATATTTATTACTAAGATTCGGGAGCTCAAGGCCTTTAATGGCTGCTCTCGTGTATCGTAGCTTAATTCTGCCTTTACGAGATGCCTACGTATCTCTGTGAATTAGAGAATCAATCCAAAAAACGTAGTTCTGATTTGTGGGGTGAGGCCCCTTATATAGATGTGGGAGTCCTTGAATTGGACTTGGTATAGGAGACTTGGTGGACAAGCCTCTGAATTAGGATAGACTTAGGAGTCCTAGGAAGTAGGAAGCTGATTCCTTATCCTTTTAGGTCCCCTTGAGGCTAATCTATAAGGATTTATATCCTTATCGGGACTCTTCTCAATAGCTAATTTTTCCCTTATTAATTAATTATGAAATTAATTAATAATTAGGGCTTTTGGGCCTTTTTTATTCCATCAGGCCTGATCTGGTCCATCAGGCTTAACCTTTCTGGTCTGAGTATCATATATCTTTTTATTGGGCCTAGCAGCCCACAGCTTGTACAATTAATGCAGTATTTAATTATACAATCATAATTTATTTATCCCTATCATCCACTATATCTTGAAATTATCAAGCATAGACCCTTCATTCCTATAGTGAGGGTACCTGAAGCAACTGATGGTGATATGGTCATTCCCAGTCTCTTTACTCCTAAAGATCCATACACATATTCTGAACCAGAAAAAGATAAAGTTTCACTTGACAATATCTTGCAACTCATTCTTATTGAATCTCTTGATAATGTAATGTACAACAACATTATCAATTGTGAGTCAGCAAAGCAGGTCTGGGAAAAGATAGAGATTTTATGTGAAGGTACTGAAGAAGTGAGGTCAAACAAAAGAAGTATCAAGTTCTCACAATATGAGGGTCTTATGGCTAAATCTAAAGAAGGCATTGTTGAAGTTTTTGAAAGGTTCAACAAGTTGATAAATGATTTGCAGCTGCATGACAAGTATTATGAAGCTGAAGATGTCAACTTAAAATTCTTTCTCACTCTTCCTGACCATCTAAAAGAAAAGATTTCTACAATAAGAGAAGGAATAAATCTAGGGAGAATAACTTCGGAGGTTTCATATAGCATTCTTAAAACCTATGAGATGGAGATGATACAGAGAAAATCATTGAAGCTGAGTCAAGGACATGTTGTAGATATGTCAAGTTCCTTGATAGATAATGACAAGAAAATAACTGAAAATGAAATTAAATCCTAGTTTAAAGTTATGCAACCTGTGTAGAATAAGAACAAGGAACCTCAAAAACAAGTCATTCAGGAGTTGGAAGAGGATGAGTATTACACTCTTAATGAGTTGGATGAAATGGACCTGTCTATGGCCTACATGGCAAGAGAGTTTCCAAATATAAGAGTCAAGAAGCCTAGGTACTTCAAGGGTAAAGGTCAAACATCCTACAAAATCAATTGGAAAGGAAAAACTCAGACAAATGCAACTGACAAAGGTGG
This sequence comes from Apium graveolens, assembly GCF_009905375.1. Taxonomy (NCBI): domain Eukaryota; kingdom Viridiplantae; phylum Streptophyta; class Magnoliopsida; order Apiales; family Apiaceae; genus Apium; species Apium graveolens. The sequence continues at coordinate 220,623,249 of NC_133654.1, forward strand.
ATTTAAGTTAGGATTTATGGACAAATCAAAGGTTAGATACTACAAATATGATGAACTTGGTCACCTTACCACAGAATGTAGAAAGCCAAAGAAGGTGAAGAAAGATAAGGCATATTTGGATCTTGAAGCTAAGTATGAAGCACCTCTGAAAAAATAACAAGGAAAAGCTAATATTGCTGAAGGGAAGAGTTGGGATGACAAAGATGATGAAGATGATGGTGAAGAATATGGAAAATATGCTCTCATGGCTTTGAAGAAATGAGAGCCATCTTCATTAAAATTTGAGGTACCTATCATAACCATCATTGATTTGAATGCTTCATAATATAAGGAAACTGTTAAAAAGATGAATGTAAAATTTTTTCACATTCACACAAGTGTGGTGGCTGCTAATGAGGAAATGAGTAGGCTATCAAAAGTGAATGAAAAACTTGAAATTGAGAAACAAGAATAAGAGCTGTAACTTATTAGTCTAGAAGAAGTTAGACAAGAAAATGAATATCTTAAAAATAAGTTGAAATACGTAGAGAAAGTAGAAGCTGTATTGAGAGATAAAATTGAGAAAAATGACCTTAAGCTTAAGTCATTTAAAAATCCTTCTCAATTGGTTGGTCAATATCATGAGAAGAAAAAGCTCTATGCTAACATAACAATTAGATTGGACTACGAGGTTGGTTCATCTCAAAAGAAAAGTCAAATTGGCAAAGGTAAGGAAAATGTTAACAAGGAAGTTCCTGTTGTGCTTCAAAAGGTGAATGCACCCTTGCTCAAAGTTTGAGAGGTGAACTTCAGTGAAAATGAGCGTATCATCAAGCAAGAAATTGCAGATGAAGAAATAAAAAGTGCCAAATCAACTCTCAACACTGAAAGTGAGAAATTTTTTGTCAAAACACCAGTAACTGAAATAAAAAATGGAAGCACATGAAAGAAAAAGAAGAACAAAAATGGAAAGATATGTGTCAACAAAAGCAACAACTATGCCTATGTTGCAGATGCTCCCAGAAAGCAGTGTCAAAGATGTGGCTCAACAAATCACCCAACTCATCTTTGTAAAAAGATTGTTTGTGAGCCAAAGTATGGAGCCTGTAAGGAGAATGAAGCTCAAGGTGATGACCCCTACTCTTTCTGTGACAAGTTTGATTGCATTCAATGCAACATGAAAGTTATGACTAGATGTCATAAGTTGAGAAAAGATCTAAAAAAAGTTAACTTTAGATATGTGATCAAAGAAGAAAATGTTAATTAAATTAAGAAAGCTGTTTCTTTTGATTGTTCAAGTTCTACTTTTGATAACTCTGTCAAGAAGAAGAATATGCCCAACACTGCTTGGGTAGCTAAAAAAACTTAAACCTTATTTTGTGCAGGGCAAGAAGAATAAAGTCATGTGGATCATTGACAGTGGATGCTCCAGGCACATGACAGGTGATAAAGTCCTGTTATCATAATTTGAGGAGATGGATGACCCTTTGCTGACCTTCAGAGACAACAACAAAGGATTTATAATGGGATATGGCAGTTTAATTTTGTGAAAATGTTGTCATTCAGGATGTAGCATTGGTTGCAGGTCTTGAAGTAAATCTTTTATGTGTCAGTCAATTTACAGACAAGGGTTTCAAGGTAATTTTTGACAAATAATATTGCTAAATCACAAGCAAGAAGACTGGTGAAGTTGTTCTAAAAGGAGTAAGAAAAGGAAACCTATTTGTTGCAGACATGAACTCAGCAAACAAGGATAGGATATGTTGCTTTTATACTAAGGCATCAAGTGAATAAAGAAAACTCTGGCACAAGAAGCTCTCTCACTTAAACTACAAAGCAATCAATACTCTTGTGAAAAGAGAATTGGTGAGAGATATGTCAACCCTGGAATGTGCTCAAAATGAAGTTTGTGAAGCTTGTCAAAACGGAAAAATGAAGAGATCAAGTCACAAAATCAAAGCTATGAAATCCATTAATGCTTCACTACAACATATATATGGATTTTTTGGCCCTGTAAATGTCATGTCCATCGCTAAGAAGAAGTATGCACTATTGATGGTGGATGACTACTCAAGGTACACTTGGGTGGAATTTATGCATTCAAAAGATGCAACCCACACATTATCATTAAACAGATAAAGAAGATTGAAAAACACATTGAAGATCAAACTTCTGTGAAAAGATTGAGGAGTGACAATGGTATCGATTCAGAAATTACATAATAAATGAATTCTATAAAGGCAAAGGCATCACTAAAGAGTTCTCTTCTCCAAAAACACCTCAATAAAATGGTGTGGTTGAAAGGAAGAACGGAACTCTAGTTGAAGCTGCAAGAACAATGCTGCAGGATGCCAAGTTGCCAACCAGTTTTTGGGAAGAAGCGGTTAACAAAGCATGCAAAACTCAGAATAAATATTTGGTGAACAAAAACATTACTTAATTATGTCAAAAGAAAGCCTACAGATAAGCATCTTCATGTGTTTGGAAGCATGTGCTTTGTATTGAAAGACAACTCTGAGTATGTTGGAAAATTGGACTCAAAAGTATTTGTTGCCATTTTTTTTGGGTATTCTTCGGAAAGGACCGCTTACAGAGTTTATGTGCTAGAGAAAAAGAAAATAATGGAGAACACAATTATGACATTTGATGATGACAAGTATCCTGGCTTGGAATACCTAAATGAAAATAAAGCTGAAGCTTTGAAATTTGATAATCTCAACCTTGACAGTGATCCTGAAGAAGAAGTTAAAAATAATCCAGACAATGGAGAAGAGGAAGAAAACACTGAACATGTGAATTCTGCAAATGAGAATTCATCTTAAGAATGAAGCTCACCTGAATTTAATAGCACAAACTCAGGGGGAGAAAGAGATGATGGTTCTACAAGTCATGCCAACAATAAAGAAAATGAGGACACTTCTAGTCATCAACATCATCACACCAGAAAATGGGATATGAGTCACACAGTAAACACTATAATTGGTGATCCTAATGTTGGTGTGACGATTAGAAGTGTCACTGTAAATGAATGCCTATATGCATGCTTTCTGTCATAAATTAAACCTAAAAAAATTGAAGAAGCTCTACTTGATCCTGAATGAATAACTTCTATGCAAGAAGAGCTAAATCAATTTAAAAATAAAGTTTGTGAATTGGTTCATGTACCAAGAAACAGAAGCATCATTTGAACAAAATGGGTGTACAAGAACAAAATGTATGAAAATGGCGTTGTAACTAGAAACAAAGTAAGACTGGTTTCCAAAGGCTACTCACATAAAAAAAGGATTGACTATGATAAAATCTTTGCTCCAGTTGCAAGAATTGAAGCAATAAGGATTTTCCTTGCATGTGTCAAATGAATGTGAAAAGTGCATTCCTTAATAGTGAACTAGAAGAAGAAGTATATGTGCAATAGCCTCCTGGCTTTGAAGATCTAGAATTTCCAGATTTTGTTTATAGACTTTTAAAGGCTATCTATGGATTAAAGTAAGCACCAAGAGCATGATATGACATATTGTCAGAATTTTTAATCAAGAATGGATTCACTAGAGGCACAATTGACAAAACTTTATTCTACAAGCGACATGGTGATGACATCATTCTAGTTCAAATCTATGTGGATGATATCATCTTTGTATCTACCAATGAGAGGCGGTGTCAAAGATTCTCAAAACTCATACAAAGTGAATATGACATGTGCATGATGGGAGAACTAAGTTACTTTCTTGGCCTTCAAGTTAGCTAAACAAGTGATGGAATTTCATCAGTCAAACTAAGTATGTCAAAGATCTTCAGAAGAAATTTGAAAGGTGGACTGTTGTCCTGCATCTACTCTTATGTCTATATCTACCAAATTGGATGAAGAAAAGAAAGGAAAGAGTGCACACATTTTAAGCTATAGGGGAATGATTATATCTTTACTTTATTTGACTGCAAGCAGACCGGAAATCATGTTTGCTACATGTCTGTGTGCAAGATTTTATGCAAATCCTAAAGAATCACACATAATGTATGTCAAGAGGATTTTCGGATATTTGAAGGGTACTCCTAACTTGGGATTATGGTATCCTAAGAGAACTAGTTTTGAAGATGTTGGATACACATATGTATATTTTGATGGAAGCAGGGTTGACAGGAAGAGCACAAGTGGAATCTGTCAATTTCTTGGAAATACATGTATCCTGATATAGTAAGAAATAACAGTCTGTGTCAACTTCCGCAGCTGAAGCTCAATACATAACTGCTGGAAGCTGCTGTGGTCAATTGCTTTGGATTAGAAATCAACTACTAGATTATGGACTAGTGTTAAAGAAGATTCCTAACATGTGTGACAATATTAGTGCAATCTCTTTTGTTGCTAATCCTGTTAAACATTTAAGAACAAAGCACATTGATGTAAGGTACCATTTCATTAGAGAACATTCTACTAATTGTACCATTGAACTTATTTATGTTCCAACAGAAAAACAGTTTGCTGATATTTTCACTAAACCTTTGGATGAAACAACTTTCACAAGAATTGCAAGTGCAATTGGTATTGCTAAACTCTTCATCCTGAGATAATAACTCAGCTAACATGTTGCAGCAGATTAATTCCTAATTATTCAAAATTAAATATTTCAAAATTCTCGATATATTTATTTCTCAAAATAAATCTAACTTTGATTTTTTTAATTCCAAGAAAACTTTCCAAATATTGATTCACATTATTGATATGTGAAATTGATATAAGACAAAGTCTAATAATAATAAAAGTATATAGTGAACTGATTTATCGATAAGTGTAAATGACTTGTTGATAAGTCTCTAAATGACTCCTCGATAGAGTTCTCGATAAGTCTTTTTCATGACTTATCGACAGACTTCTCGATAAGCCTTTTCATGACTTCTCGACAAGCAATGTAGAGATCTCGATATACTTATCAATATGTAGTTCTCTACAATTCAAATTTTAGACTTCTCGATAACTCAGAACTGAAATAATTTAATTCAAATAAATTATTTCAGTAAAATACTTTTTTGATAAAATTAATTCTAATTTTATGTTGAATTTTTTCATTATAAATTAGAATAATTTGGTCCAAAATGATAAACTGGGTATTTGTACAACATATCGAAATGTCACTAGTACTCTATTTGTCAACCCTGCATCCAACAAAATCTGCATATGTGTAGCCAACAGCTTCAAAACCAGTTCCCTTAGGACACCATAATCCCAAGTTTGGAGTCCCCTTCAAATATCTGAAAATCCTCTTTACAACCATCAAATGTGATTCTTTTGGATTGGCTTGAAATCTTGCACACAGACATGTTACAGACATAATGTCTGGTCTACTTGCAGTTAAGTAAAGCAATAATCCAATCATTCCTCTATAGCTTGAAATATCTACACTCTTACCTTTTCTGTCTTCATCCAACTTTGTTGCTGTAGACATAGGTGTAGAAGCAGATGAACAATCAACCTCACCAAACTTATTCAATAAGTCCTTGACATACTTAGTTTGGCTGATGAAGATTCCATCACTTCTTTGACTGACTTTTAGTCCAAGAAAGTAACTTAATTCCCCCATCATACTCATTTCATATTCAATTTGCATAAGCTTAGAAAATCTTTGGCAAAGCTTTTCATTATTAGAACCAAAGATGATATCATCCACATAGATCTGAACTAGGATCATATCTTCACCATGTTTCTTATAGAAGAGAGTCTTATCTATAGTACCTCTAGTAAAACCATATTTCAGTAGGAATCCTGACAATATATCATACCAAGCTTTAGGTGCCTGTTTTAGTCCATATAGAGCCTTGAGTAATTTGAACATAAAATTTGGAAATTCTGGTTCTTTAAAGCCAGGTGACTGTTGCACATAAACTTCTTCTTCTAACTCACCATTTAGGAAGGCACTCTTGACATCCATTTAATACACTTTAAAATTTGAATGTGCAGCAAATGCTAAAAAAATCCTTATTGCTTCAAGTCTTGCAACTGGAGAAAAAGTTTCATCATAATTAATTCCTTCTTCTTGTGATTAGCCTTTAGCAACCAACCTTGCCTTGTTTCTGGTAACTATACCATTTTCATCCATCTTGTTCCTGAACACCCATTTTGTTCCAATAAATGCTTCTATTCTTTGGTGCAGGAACCAACTCCCAAACTTTGTTCCTTTCAAACTGATTAAGCTCCTCTTGTATTGCAGATATTAAATCAGGATCCATTAGAGCTTCTTCAGTTTTCTTGGGTTTTATTTGAGACAGAAAGTATGCATGTAGGCATTCATTAGCAGTTGTACTTCTAGTCCTCACACCAGTAGTAGGATCACCAATAATTGCTTCTCTATTGTGACTCCTATCCCACTTCCTTGTATGAGTTTGTTGACTTGTACCTTCATCATTTCCTTCATTATTGGTATGACTGTTAGATCCTTCTTCTCTTTCTCCCCCTGAGTTTGTGCTATCAAATCCAGGTGTTTGAGATGAGCTTCCATTCCCATGATTTTCTTGTTCAGTAGTCTCTTCATTTATCATTTGTTGTGCATCAACTTCCTCTTCTCCATCAGAATCACTATCAATATTGAGGTTTTCAAATGCAAGGGCTTCAGCTTTATTTTCATCAAGGCATTCCAAGCCTGGACACTTGTCATCATCAAAAGTAACATCTGTGCTTTTCATAATCTTCTTTTCATCTATCACATAGACCTTGTAGGCAGTCCTCTCCAATGAATATCCCAGAAAAATTGCTTCAAAAACTTTTGAGTCAAATTTTTCTACATATTCAGAGTTGTCTTTCAAAATGTAACACTTGCTTCCAAACACATGAAGTACATTAGGCTTTCTCTTAGATATGATTGAGTATGGTGATTTTCCATGTACCTTATTAATGCGATATCTGTTCTGAGTGTAACATGCAGTGTTAACAGCCTCTTCCCAGAAACTTGTTGGCAACTTGGCATCTTGCAGCATTGTTCTAGAAACTTCAACTAATGTCCTGTTCTTCCTTTCAACTACTCCATTTTATTGAGGTGTCCTAGCTGCTGAGAATTCTTGAACAATGCCTTTGTTTTTGCAGAATTCACTTAATGTTGCATCCCTGAATTCTGTTCCATTATCACTTCTCAGTCTTTTTACACAATTATGATCTTCAACCTATTTTTATATCTTCTTTATGTGCTCAATTATGATGTTTGGAGTTTCATCTTTAGAGTGCATGAACTCTACCCAAGTGTATCTTCAGAAATCATCCACCTTCACAAGTGCATATTTATTTCTTGAAATAGATAAGACATTTACTGGCCCAAATAAGTCCATGTGAATAAGTTGCAATGGTGAACTTATAGAATTCACAGTCTTTGACTTGTGACTTGATCTTTTCATTTTTCCTTTTTGACAAACTTCACAAACTTCAACTTGAGCAAACTCCAGTTTAGGCATGTCTATTACTAACTCCTTTTTGACCAAGGTGTTAATGGCCTTGAAATTCAAGTGAGGCAACTTCTTATGCCATAACTTGCTTTGTTCTTCTGATGCCTTGGTGTAGAAGCAACAAATTCCATCCTTATTTGTTGAGTCCAAGTCTGCAACAAACAAGCTTCCTTTCCTTTCTCCTTTTAGAGCAACTTCACCAGTTTTCTTGCTGATAAAAGTGCATTCTTCTTTGTTGAATAAAACTTCAAAACCTTTTTCTGCAAATTGGCTAACACTGAGAAGATTCACTTCAAGACCAGCTACTAGTGCTACATCATCAATGACAATGTTTTCAGAAACAATCTTGCTATATCCCATTGTGAATCATTTGCTGTTGTCTCCAAAGGTTGTTAAAGGGCCAGCTTTTTCCTCAAATTGTGATAGCAGGGCCTTATCACCTGTTATATGTCTGGAACACCCACTGTCAATGATCCATATGACCTTCACTTTGCCCTGCAAACAATGAGTTTTAAGTGTGTTTAGCAACCCAAGCAGTGTTGGGTACTTTCTTCTTGTTAACTGATTTGGCAGAAGTAGAATGAGTTGTTTTAGATAAAATAGAATTCAATGACTGTTGTGCATTTTTCCTATCTGCTGTAAACCCAATTTTTGTTTCCTTGAAGTCTACTCTTAGTTTGTGACAACTTTTCATCACTTTCAAGTTGCAAGAGATACAGTCAAACTTGTCACAGAATGAGTAGGGATCATTTGCATCTGCTTCATTGTATTTGCAGGCTTCTTCAGCTGGCTTGCTAACAAATACATAGGTGAGTTAGATGATTTACAGAGCCACATTTTTCACACTTCTTTCTTGGAGCATTTGTAACATAAGCAAAATTATTGCTTTTGTTTATCCTAATTTTCCCATTTGTATTTTTCTTCTTCTTTCTTGTATCTTCAGTGTTGGTTTCTCTGACAGGTGTCTTGGAACTTTGATTATCCATGAGCTTCTCTTCAGTTTTGAAGGATTGAGTTGCTTCTGCATCTTCCTTCTCATTGTCTTCAACAGCAATTTCTTGTTTGATAATCAACTCTTTTTCACTGAAGTTAACTTCACATGCCTTGAACATAGGTGAATCAAATTTTTTCAGGATGATTGGAACATTTTCAGTTTTTGTTGCTTTTCCTTTGTCACCTATATTCTTCTTCTTGCTGTTCAATGCATCATAATCAAGACCAATAGCAATATTTGCACATGGCTTGTTTTTCTCATGGTACTGTCCAATTAACTCAGATGCATTCTTGACGGATTTTAATTTAACTTCATTCTTTTCCAGCTTCTCCCTTAGCACTGCTTCATTTTCACTTGCACACTTGAGCTTGTTCTTCAAATATGCATTTTCTTGTTTTACAGTTTCAAGCTCCACCAACAACAATTCAGTTTCTTGTTTCTCAATTTCAAGCTTCTCATTTATCTTTGTCAATATGCTAACTTCTTCATTAGCAACAACCATACTTGTATGAATGTGAAATATTTCTGTGCTTATCTTTCCTACAGTTTCCTTATATTGACTCACATTTAAATCAATGGTAGTGAGAGTTGGTACCTGTGATTTTGATGAGGATAACTCTCCTTGCTCCAAGGCCATTAGTGCATAATTTCCAACTTCCTCATCTTCATTATTATCAGAATCATCCCAACTCTTTCCCTCTGCAATATAAGCTTTGCTTTGCTGTTTCTTCAGAAAAGCTTCATACTTTGCTTCCAGTTCAAGATAAGCTTTGTCTTTCTTTATTTTTTTGGGTTTCCTACATTCTATAGCAAAATGGCCTAGTTCATTACAGTTGAAGCACCTTATATTTGATATGTCAACAGATCCAGTTTTGTAACCATTTTTGCTATTAGCTGTGTACTTCCCTTTTCCTTTCCAGCTGATGTCTTTGTTGAAAGATTGTCCTTTACCCTTGAAGAATCTTATCTTCTTCACTCTAATGTTAGGGAACTTTCTTTCCAGGTACGCCATTGACTGATCAAGCTCATCAAGTTCATCCAAGGTGTAGAACTCATCTTCTTCTAGTTCCAGAATGACCTATTCTTGTGAATCATTTGTTCTTTTCTCACTTGTTGAGACAATTGGAGTTTGAGATCTTGGCTCATCATTAGAGATCTGGCTTTCATTGACAATTGCAACACTTGAACCATCTACAACATGCCCTTGTCCAATTCTTAATGATTTTCTTTGAATCATTTCTAATTCATAAGTTTTCAAGATTTCATAAAGAACTTCCAGTGTTATTCTTCTTAGATCTCATCCTTCTCTGATTGCTGAGATTTTCTGTTCCAAATGATTAGGGAGTGTGAGAAAAAAACTTCAAGTTCACCTCTTCAGCTTCATAGTATTTGTTATGGAGCTGCAAGTCATTTATCAGCTTATTTAACCTTTCAAACACATCAGTGATACTTTCTTTTGGCTTGGCCATGAAACCCTCATATTGTGAAATCAGTATCCTTCTTTGATTAGATCTAAATTCCTCAGTTCCCTCACAGAGTATTTCAATCTTTTCCCAGATTTGCTTGGCAGTGTCACAGTTGACAATGTTGTTATATATTACATTGTCAAGTGACTCTATCAATATCAGTTGCAAGCCACTATCCAGGGAAACTTTCTCTTTTTCAGGCCCAGTGTACTCAGAAGGGTCTTTTAGAGCATAATGAGCTGGAATGACCATATCATCATATGTTGATTCTTCAACTCTAACCATAGGAGTGAATGACCCATTTTTTAGAATCTGAATATAGAGTGGATTAGCCATTCCGGTAAACAAACATTTTCTTTTTCCAAAAAATGTGGTTAGCTTTGTCAAATGTTGGAATTTTGATGCTACTGATTTTCTGTGTATTCATTCTTCCAAGGTCTTGAATATGTTTACTTTCAGATTTTGCTCTGATACCACTTGTTAGGTAATGAATTACACACACAGAGGGGGTGGGGTGAATGTGTTTTAGTATTTTTATGCTTTTCCTGAACTGTTTATGGTTGTGAACAAAGTGAATCAAATGTTGTAGTGAAATGTGTTCATACATACATTAAACATGTAATAATAAAGAATACAAATATTTCAAAACTCACTTAATTTTATATTAAAATTAAGAATGTTTTGCTATAAAATTTCTAGGCTATTTGTTGATAAAGAGCTTAGCTTCTTTCTTGAGAGAATACAAGAGTTCCTGATCTAAATTGTTACAACTTACAAAGGACCAGTGTTAGCTTTATAATTTAGTTAACTGCTAGTTTACACAGTGTATAATAAGATATGCTATTAACTTTAGTAAACTGTCACTTGTCATTTCCATTTAAGGAAAAGTATATCTTCCATTTCTGGCTTAGCATATCTTTGCATACTGTGTTAACTTTGATCTTTCTTTGTCAGTTAATCTTCACCCTTGATCTTGCACACTCTTCAAGCTACTTTTTGTAGACTTGTCAATCCAGCTGGTTGGATTATTTGTTGATTTTAAATCTTGGATATTGAACTGGTCTGCAATTTTGTACTTTGAGATTTTACCTCGAGATCTCCATTTTGGTCTATAGAGAACTTGATATCTCGATAAGTATATTGGATTATCGAGATCTCTAATACTCCATTGTAAATTTGACTTGTAGAAGTCTCTGAGTTCTCTATAAGAGAGTTTGGCTTGTCGAGATCTCTAGTCTTCATATCTTCACTTTGACTCATCGATATCTCTGAGTTCTCTAGTGGCTTTTGACTTATTGATAACTCAGAGTTCTCTAATCAAATTTGACTTGTCGATAACTCAAAGTTCTCTAGTGAATTTTGGCTTATCGATATCTCTGAGTTCTCTAGTGAAATTTGACTTATCGATAACTCAGAGTTCTCTAATGAATGTTGACTTGTCGATAACTCTGAGTTCTCTAGTGAAGAAATGACTTGTCGATATCTCCAATCTTCAGGTCTTCAATTTGGCTTGTCGATATCTTTGAGTTCTCTAATAGCTTTCCTGACTTCTCGATAAGTCATTTGGAGTTCTAGAATGACTTTTCTATAACACTAAATCTGTGACTTGTAGAGATCTTGACTTAGAACATTTTTCCCAAAATAGATTTATTCAACTTCAAGCTTCTTCATAATTCTTCTGAGGCATGATCTTCTTGATCTTCTTCTAAATAGAATTCTTAGGCTTGATAATGTTTAAAGGAAAAAGACTCCAACAAATACAAAATACAAACTAAGATTTCAATACAACTTACATAGGGTTGTCAATTTGACTTAGTCTTGTTAAAGTACAGGCATGTCTTGCACAACACAGTCTCTGTGGGAATGGACTAGAAAGAATTCTATATTACTTGCGAACGCGTATACTTGCGTGTAATTTTAGCGCGTATTTTCATCCTAACAAGTTTTTGGCGCCGCTGCCGGGGACTTGGTGTTAATTTTTAGTTTATGTGCTTGACATCAGTGGTCGTTAAAGTTCACTGACTCGGATATTTTACTTACTTGTTTGTATTTCAGGTACTCTAGAGAGTGTATATGCTAACACATTCTCGATCTCGCAAGAGAACACTGGATAAAGCGGAGGAAGTAGTTGAAGAAGTTTTTGTCGAGGAGAAAGTTGAAAAAGATGTTGTTGTTGTAATGGGATAACCAGTAGCGAATATGAAGGCTTTGATGGATTACTCTCAACCGAAGATCAATGATATTCAGTCTATCATTGTCGAACCAGCCATCACGGCTAAAACTTTTGAAATCATGGCTATTACGATTCAGATGGTGCAGAACTCAGTCCAGTTTAGGGGTTCTCCAACGGAAGGTCCCAACATGCATATTAGAGATTTAATTGAGATCTGCGACACTTTCAAATTCAACAATGTTTCTAAAGATGTTGTTAAACTGAGGCTTTTCCCATTCTCTCTTAGGGATAAAGCTAAGTGTTGGTTGCATTCTCTACCACCAGGCTCTATTACTATTTGGGAAGATCTTGTTCAAAAGTTTCTTACTAAATTCTTCCTTATGGCAAAGACAACTGCAATAAGAAATGTTCTTACTAAATTTATGCAGCAATCGAGAGAGTCTTTATGTGAAGCTTGGGATCGTTATAAGGAGATGCTTAGAAAGTGTCCTCATCATGGGATGCCTAACTGGATGATTATCAACTGCTTTTATAGTGGCTTGGGAGCACAGTCTAGACCCATGCTTGATGCAGCATCAGGTGGAACCTTATGGGATAAGAGCTACGATGAAGCTTATGAGTTAATTGAACTAATGGCTGCTAATGAATACCAAAACCCTTCTCAGAGACTACCCCAAGGCAAGGTAGCAGGAATTCTGAAGGTGGATGCAGCTACTGCTATAGCTGCTCAGCTTAAGGCTTTAACAATGAAGGTGGATTCTTTGGCTAATTATGGAGTTAATCAGATCACAAGTGTTTGTGAGCTTTGTGCTGGTGCGCATGATACGGAGTAGTGTGCTATTTCTAGTGAATCAGCTCAGTTCGTGAGCAACTTTCAGAGGTCGCAGCAACCAGTTCCAGCCACCTATCATCCCAACAACCGTAATCATCCTACTTCAGCTGGAGCAACAATCAGAATGTGGTACAACAGCCTTATCAGCAGTATGCAGCAAAGCAATTCAACCCTCCCGGTTTTCAAGAACGACAATATGCACCAAGACAATAACTCCAACTTCAGCAACTATCACAATCTAATGAAAAATCTGAATTGGAGGAGTTGAGGCTCATGTGCAAGAGCCAAGCAATTTCTATTAAGACCTTGGAGAATCAAATTGGGCAGATTGCTAATGCCTTGTTGAATCGACAACCTGGAACCCTCCCTGGTGACACAGAAGTTCCAAGCCTGAAGGAAGCAAATGAACAAGTAAAGGCAATTATATTGAGGTCTGGGAAGGTTGCAAGCCCCGAAAAATCTCAAGTTCTAGAATCTGAAGTGGTGGCTGAAGAAGATGTGCGAAAGGAAGCAGAAGTGGAATCAAGGAAGAAAACTGTGGAACACACTCCTCCTGAGGGTAATACAATGGAGAAACATGTCTATCCTCCACCTCCTTTTCCTAAGAGGCTACAGAAGTAAAATTTGGATAAGAAATTTGTTAATTTATTAGAGGTGTTCAAGAAACTTTATATCAACATACCTTTCACTGAAGCTCTTAAATAGATGCTTAGCTATGCGAAGTTTATGAAAGGTGTTCTCTCTCAGAAAGTGAAGCTCGATGACTTAGAAACCATTTTTCTAACAGAGGAATGCAGTGTTGTGCTGCAACAAAAGTTGCCTCCAAAGTTAAAGATCCTGGAAGCTTCACTATTCCTTATACCATCAGAAACTTGTCGTTCGACAAGTGTTTATGTGATTTGGGAGCTAACATCAATCTGATGCCTTTATCTTTCTTCAAGAAGTTGGATTTATCTGATCCAAGCCCTATATATATGTCCTTGCAGTTGGCAGATTGTTCTATTACATATCCACGAGGCACTGTGGAGGATGTCTTGGTCAAGGTGGACAAACTCATCTTTCCTGTTGACATTGTAATTCTTGATTTTGAGGAGGATAAAAAGATTCCCTTAATCTTGGGAAGACCATTCTTGGCTACTGGTCGAACCTTGACTGATGTGCAGAAGCGTGAGCTTACTTTGCGAGTACTATATCAGGACTTGACTTTTAATATATTCAATGCCATGAAATTCCCTACTGATAACGAGGAGTGTTTAAACGTGAAATTGGTCAATTCTGTGGTTACTTCAGAACTTGATCAAATGCTAAGGTCTGATGCCTTAGAGAAGGCCTTGATGGGGAATTCAGATAGTGAAGATGATAAAGGTGATGGGCAATTGCAGTATTTGAATACTTTTTCTTGGAAGAGAAGGCTGGATATGCATTTTGAATCTATTGGAATGTCAGAACTCAAAAATGCTGAGGGGCTTCTCAAGCCTTCTATTGAGGAAGATCCTACACTCGAGCTTAAACCTTTTCCTGAACACTTAAGGTATACTTTTTAGGTGATGTATCTACTTTGCCTGTTATTATTGCATCTGACCTTTCAGGTAGTGATGGGGAAAAGCTCATCGACAATTGGATGGACTATAGCAGATATCAAGGGAATCAACTCTTCTTATTGCATGCATAAAATTCTGCTATAGGAAGGAAGTAAGCCGACTGTTGAGCAATAGAGAAGGCTAAATCCGATCATGAAGGAGGTCGTGAAGAAGAAAATTCTCAAATGGCTAGATGCAGGGATCATCTATCCTATTTTTGACAATTCTTTGGGTGAGCCCAGTTCAGGGTGTGCCGAAAAAATGAGGCATCATCGTGGTTGCTAATGATAAGAATGAGCTCATTCCTACTCGAACAGTCACGGGGTGGAGAGTTTGTATGGATTATAGTAAGATGAACAAAGAAACAAGGAAGGATCACTTCCCTCTTCCCTTCATTGATCAAATGCTTGATATGTTGGTTGTGCATGAATACTATTGTCTTCTGGATGGCTATTCGGGTTATAATCAGATTTGCATTGCTCCAGAAGATCAATATAAGACTTTCTTCACTTGTCCGTTTGGTACTTTTTCCTTTAGAAGAGTTTTTTTAGGTTGTGTGGTGCACCTGCCACATTTCAGATATGCATGATGGCCATTTTCTCTAACATGATTGGTCAGAATGTGGAGGTGTTCATGGATGATTTTCCTGCATTTGAAGATTCTTTCGACGAGTGCTTGTAAAACCTTGACGCAGTTCTTAAAAGGCGTGTTGAGACCAATCTGGTTCTCAACTGGGAGAAATGTCACTTTATGGTGCAGTAGGGCATCATTCTTGGGAATAAGGTCTATAGTAAAGGTCTTGAGATGGACAAAGCCAAGGTTGACGTGGGTCATTGAAAACCTTCCTCCACCAATTTATGTTAAGGGGATTCGCAGTTTTCTTGGTCATACGGGTTTCTATCGGTGGTTCATCAAGGACTTCTCTAAAATCTCTAAACCGTTGTGCAATCTTCTAGGGAAAGATGTCCCTTTCAAGTTTAATGATGAGTGTCTAGCTGCTTTTGAGAGCTTAAAGAAGAGTTTGATTACGGCACCTGTCATAACTGCACCTGATTGGGATGAGCCGTTTGAAATGATGTGCGATGCAAGTGACTATGCAGTTGGAGCAATGCTTGGGAAGAGGAAGAATAATATATTTCATGTGGTCTATTATGCTAGTACGACCCTCAATGGTGCTAAACTGAACTATACTACTATTGAGAAGGAACTCTTAGCCATTATCTACGGTTTTGAGAAGTTTTGATCTTATTTGCTTGGGATGAAGGTGACAGTTTTCACTGATCACACCGCGATTCCCTATCTCGTCTCGAAGAAGGACTTGAAACCTAGACTGATTCGATGGGTTCTTTTACTTCAAGAGTTTAAGTTAGAGATCAAGGACATGAAATGTACTGAGAACCAATTTGCTGATCATCTCTCTCGTTTAGAAGATCCAAGTACGACTTCACAGGATAAGATATTGATAAATGATTCTTTTCCCGATGAGTAATTGTTTGTGGGGCAAGAAGAGGAACCGTGGTTCGCAGACATTGTGAACTACCTTGTGCGTAACATTATGCCTTCAGACTTATCTTCTGCTCAAAGGAAGAAGTTTCTTCATGAAGTAAAGTGGTACATGTGGGATGAGCCATTTTTGTTTCGGCAAGGAGCTGACCAAATCATCAGGAGATGTATTCCGTACAGCGAGACGGAGGGTATCTTGCGAGACGGTCATTCGACTATTTATGGAGGCCACTATGGTGGAGAAAATACAGCAGCTTGTATCCTTCAAGCAGGATTCTTCTGGACTACATTGTTTAAGGATGCTCATCAGTTCATCTTGAAGTGTGATCACTGCCAGCGTGTTGGTAGTTAAAGAAGGATGAGATGCCTCTTAATATGCTTCTCGAGGTTGAGGTCTTCGATGTATGGGGAATAGATTTCATGGGGCCATTTGTCTCATCTTGCAATAATCAGTTTATCTTGTTGACGATTGATTATGTCTCAAAATGGGTGGAAGTTAAAGCTTTGCTGACGAATGATGTGAAGATAGTGCTTAATTGTAACACCCCCAGATCCGGGGTCAGGGATCCGGGTTGTCACGAGTTCCATTTCCCTTAATAATACTTAACCTTAACAATCAACCAAATGCTGCGTACTGTGACCCCACAATATATACACACACACCACAAGTTATAGTCTCAGAGATGAAAACCAAAAATAACACAAGTCATTTTATTCCACAATTATAAACCATTTCACCTAAAAAGGGTTTCTGAATAATTTACATATTCTTTGCCATTATTACAATTCATAATATACATAAGTCTGGTTCATCAATAGTTGAAGCCTAGCCTATTGGTAGTTCCTACCTCAGCTACGGCGGCATCAATGCTTCCAGAAAACTGCGGAACATTTCCTAACCGCTTGCGAATTGGAAGCTTGGTCATGTTCATCTTTTCTATCTGTTGTTGTGTGATGAAGAAGAAAGCAAGGGTGAGCAACAAGCCCACCGAAATAATATGTATAATAATTAACAATATATGAGCATTCTCATAGTACCCATGAAAGTCTTGGTCAAGAAGAAATGAACCAAGTTTGATATCTTAATGCGACCACGGCGCAGAATATTCAGTATATATATATATACTTTTCATAATCTTTGAAATCCTCTAACATGTATAATATACACAGAGTTCCAGTTTATAACTGTATAAAAATATCATTGCAAGGTGATCTCATATATCTAACCTTGTCTCATCGTTTTTCTGAAAACCTTTGATATGTATAAGATAATCATTTACTAGATATAAGTTCAAAAGATGAAGTTACAAGATACTCCAATATACTTATATCTTTTCTGATTACTACTTGAACTACCACCGTTCAAGTTATAATTAGTTTCAAAAGTTCGTCCCATTGATGAGACCACAAGATAATACTTGAATAGATTCAATCTTTAAAATATCATTTGAAAGAATGAAGTTACGAGATACTTCATTAAGTCCCGATATATATGCACCTATATATATATATACATTTCATACACTCCTTGAAAACCTCTGTTATGAAAATTATAAATAGAGTTGCAATATCCAATGAATTTGGAAAGGAGAAAACCTTGGCATAAACCTGATATCTTGTTGATCAGGCAAAGATACCAATAAGTAACCTTTTCTACTAGTAGATGGACGAATTCCCCACTGGTCATCACCCTGGCCGCAATAGGACCTTATGCTGGACTGCCACTCAACCACTTACGCATTTGATGGACTCCCACTGAGCCACTTACACTTTCATGGACGCCCACTGAGCCCATATTGCTTATGCCGACTCAAATAGATGAACTTACTTCCCGAACGATGGGCAAGTAATCAAGATTTTTTTTCTCAAAACAACAACCTCGTTGCGAATGTAAAATACACCACCAAGCCGGATCCCTCAGGTTTTGAGCGAGTATTTAAATCCCCTTCGAAAGGAAGATCTTAAATATCAAAATGAGTTTTGGGATCCGTTCTAACTTTTAAAAATCATTTTGAAGACTCGAAAACATTTTTAAGAATATTTGGAGTAATACTGATTTAATGAAATAAATCAGTCCCGATATATTAGAAAATATCTGAATATTATTATTAAATAATATTCCCATAAAGGATAATCTTTATAAATATGCGGAGTCATAAGTCCTCAAATGAATATTCAAAATAATATTCAATAAATAAAATAAACAGAGTCATAAGTCCTCGAATGAATATGCAACTAATAATATTCATTGAATAAAATAAAGTTATCGAATAAACCTATTCGATTAATAGTTTTGAAAACTATATCCATATATATATGAATATATATATATATATATATTATACTCGGGAACATCGACTCCCGGTTTAGAAAAATGTTCACCTTTGGGTCCCCTATACTAAGGGTACACAACTACTGCTTATCTCTAGCATAGGTATTGTGCAACTTATAAGCATTTGAAATCAACAGATAGATAACCAGATTACGAAACAGACATGCATATATATACCATATCAGCATGCTTCAATATATCGCAAAATTTGCTAACTAACCAACATGCATCTATCACAAGATAATACATATACATATATACATCACAACAACAGTATAACGGGTAGAAAACTTGCCTGAGCGACTGGGGGTGATAAATGGCTTGGGACGAGTCTGGTAACCTATAAACAACATATAAGTTGGAATTAAACCAAAGTCGCTTATGAATCAATACTTTAACCAATTAGACCCTAACGTTCGCTTTTGCGCTTAACGATTCACTTAAGTCGCTCGAGTACCCTCGGCACCACCATTTTTAATAAATTAACCATTAAGAGTTTTAAGGCGATTCTTTCGCGAGTACCCTACCAACTATATAACCCACTTTACATAATTGTTTCATACTCCAGTTAGTCATTTAAGATCCTTAACCAATGTTTCAAAGTAAGGCGAGGGGTAATGGTTCGCTTGCGAAATGCCGTTACTTAAAACGGTCGTTTCTCCTAAACCGTTCATCGGATTCAAACGAACCACATATCAAAACGAAGCTCGTAACATGAACTATCTAATCATGCCAATGGTCAAAACCTAACAGTGAGTTCACGGGTCCTGATGTTAAGAACAAAAGCAGTCTAAAGTAAATCGGGCATTGCGACGGCTGTGTTTACGCGATTACCAAATTTTATCCTACTCCAAATCAACCACAATTCAACCATAATTCAACCATACAACCAAAATCCATCCATACAATACTAAAACAGCCCCAAAAACTCAATATTTCCAATTTATACTACTTCTCAATCATTAACTATGAGCTTACTTAAGTTCATTAACTAATCATCAAGATTTACAACTCCAAAACATCACAAAACCAATCAATCTCTAAATACACAATAACCAAGCCTATCATAAACTATACTTCTCATAATAAGCTCTTAACATTCAATAACAAAGCTAGGTTAAGAGATTATACCTTCCTTGTGAGTAGGAGTAACTAATGAGCTTGGAACAACCTTGGAAAATCCTTACTAAAGCTTTATCTAAACAAAAACACAAGATCAAAATTTCAAGTTCTTGAAAAACACTATTCAACCTCTTCTTCCATGAATTTTAGGAAGAGATTGTGAAGGAATTTTAAGCTTAAACTTATAGGATATCTATATTTATGTACAAGGAACCTTAGATAATTACCTCACTAATTAACAAAGCTTGGAACTTGGATTTGGGTTTTTCTTTCCTTGAAATGGAGAAGAGGCCGAGAGCTTCTCTTGAATAATGAAAGTCAACTTGTGTGTTTTTGTGTTATGAATTGTTTTGGCTTGGTTGATCCACTTTTGTTTTGATTTATTACCTTTTAACCATGGTGAATTTTGTGTGGTTTATAATCAACCAACCTTCCTTCCTTTTTGGTCATGCTTATGTCACTTTCCTATGTCATCTTCCCACACTTGTCCTCTTCTTGTTGGTGTGGTGACATCATCATCACTAACCTTTTTGATTAGCTCCTAATTACTTGGCTAATGACCGCTGATCTGTTATACGGTTCGCTTAACTTTCATTCTCGTTTATCGTTTGAGGGATCATACCCGGGATCTTATTACTCGGGTCTTCTTAACCTTTCTCAATACATTATATTCCTTTTATGATCCTCTCTTATAATCCTTGAATTGAAATCCTTTTTATCCTATTACCTTATACTCAATTCTTTCGGTATCTGGTGGATTTTCGGGAAAAATCAAAGTGTTCGAATTTGGATTCTGACGATCTTCACATACACTTATATACCATACAGAGTACTAATAAGATCTCAGAATAACAATAAAAGAACCCCTACAAAGTGTGGTATGAAAAGTTTTCTTATTCAGCATAATCAACAAAATCACTATTTATAAGGGTTACAAAAAGTCCAAAATTTTGGGGTTATTACATTAATTTTCTTCAAAAGCAGATATTCACAAGATTTGGAACTCCAAGAGTCATAATCAGTGACGACGGATCGCATTTCTGCAACCATAAGTTTACGGCTATGATGCAAAGATATAATGTGATTCATCGCATTGCTACAGTCTACCATCCTCAGACTAATGGTCAAGCTGAGGTATCTAACAGAGAGATCAAGCATATTCTAGAGAAAGTTATATGTCCATCGAGAAAGGATTGGTCTTTGAAGCTGGATGAAGTTGTTTGGGCATATCGAACAACATTCAAGACTTCGCTAGGCATGTCACCATTTCAATTGGTTTATGGCAAAGGATGTCATTTTCCTGTGGAACTAGAGCATAAGGCATATTAGGCTTTGAAGAAATTAAACCTTGATATGAATGCAGCTGGTAAGAAAATGATGCTTCAATTGAATGAACTCGATGAGTTTCGACTTCAAGCGTATGAGAACAACAAAATGTATAAGGAAAGAGGTGGTACGATAGGGGTCTAGTGGTCAAATTATTTGTATCGGGGTAACAAGTTCTTTTTTTCAACTCTCATCTCCGTCTTTTTCCTGGAAATTGAAGTCGAGGTGGTCAGGGCCGTTTGTTATCAAAACTGTGTTTCCATATGGAGCGATGGAGATTTTTGAGAATGATCCAGGCCAGTAATTCAAGGTAAATGGACAGCGTCTGAAGTATTACTATGTGAATACGGCAAACCGTGAGGTGGTTATTGCCATTTTATTGTCCACTTGATCTCGAAATTCTACGTCAAGCTAGCGACGTAAACCAAGCGCTTCTTGGGAGGCAACCCAAGCTTGTTGTACATTAGTAGAAGATAGAAGAAAGAAAAAAACCAAGAAGAAAACACAAAAAAAATATCAGAGAAGTAGAAAAAACAGGGGATTTTTGATAGAAGTATGACGCGCCCACGCTGGCTCGCTCCGCGCCCGCGTTGAAAGGACAGAAAGTACGCGCGCCCGCGCTGGTATGCGGGGTAGCCGCACTGGAATAACAGTAACACGGTGCGCCCGCGCTACTAAGCGGGGCAGCCACGCTGACTCCCAATACCCAAAAAAAATTATGATATGAAAAATCAAAACACAAACACTACATCATCCAAATTTTACTATCCCACTACCCTAATTCCTTCTCCTAATCAATTTATAACACTCCCCATTACCCCTACTAACCCACAATCACAACCCACTTATAATTCCTATTGTCTCTATATATATATATACAATTCCATACATCCATCTCCACAATATTCATATTCTCAAACCTAAATCTCTCAATACATTCTCTTATTCTCACTTAATCAATCTCGATGGCACCCAAAATATCCCGCACTCACGTTAGCAGCAACACTAATCCCACCACTGCCGATTCATCGAGTGTTGGGGGCATGAGACCTAGGTTTGTGACTCCGGCGGCGGAAGCGGAGTATACGAGGTTGTTGTCGAAGCCGATAGTAAAGGAGGGGGGTTTTCTACCATCAGGTAAGGACGGTAAGTTGCTTGAGATGATTTTAGAGATGGGTTGGGTTTCTTTTTATGAGGCACCTCAGGCGGTGTCGATGAGTATTGTTCGCAAGTTTTACGCCATTGCGAAGGCAAAAAGGAATGGTTATTCTGTGGTGAGGGGATTGACAGTGGATTTTAGCGCTGAGGCTATTCACTGGATTATCAACCAACCGATGAGGCGGCCACAACAGAAGGATTGGGTTACGAAGACAGGGGATGATTTTGACTTGGATTTGATATTAGCCACGTTGTGTGTTCCGGATACGCAGTGGAAGTTTAAGCGGGGGTTGAACGAGTATGCTAACTTCCCCACTTCTTGCATGAACCAGTTTGCTCATGCATGGAACACTTTTATCTATGCAAACATCATGCCGTCATCTCTTGTGTATGATGTGATGGTCGATAGGGCGAAGCTGTTGTGAGGGATCTTACATGGTGATTATGTGGATCTTGGCTCGGTGATTCATCAGGGGATTCTGAGATTTTTGCGAGGCAGCACTACGAGTTCTATACCATATGCCTCGATTGTGATGAAGTTATGTGTGGTGGCGGGAGTTCATTGGCCCGTACACGAGCAGCTTCGGATGTCAAGCGCCCCCATTGACAGTTCGACGATTCTGAGCATGCAGGAGTGGTATAGTGGGAAGGTGGATAAGAAGGGACTTGGTTACACCTTTTCGAGTGGCCTGCCAGCTGATCAGACATATGCTGGTGGTTTTTCGCAGACACGCAAAGCAGTGTGATGGCATCAGGTTGGGGATCCTAGTTCTTCGCAGCAGCAACAGCGAGAGGCTGAGAATAGTGCTGGTTTGGGTTCAACGTAGTATAGGCGATTTTCGAGGCAGATGGATGTGATGTATGATTCGCATAGTAGGTTTGCACATGATCTCACCCTTGCGTTGGGAACAGCTTTCGGGGCCACAAGAGTTGACATTCAGTGGCCATTTTTTGGTGAGGATACTGTGTACCCGCCTCTTGACACTCCACCCACAGAGGGTGATGAGGATTCTTCTTCCGAGTAGGTATGCCTTTATTCCTTACTATTACCTTCACTAAGGACAGTGAAAATTTTAAGTTTGGGGGTGGTAGTTAAGGAATATGTTTGTGTGAGTCCATATAGATACATATTCATGATAGTTTAGTTCATATAGTTGCATATTTGTCATGTACTTTTTTATTTATTTATTTATTTTATTTTTTTATTTTGCATATTTACTTTGCATGTTAGTATGTTGCATATAGTTGTATGTGCATTTTATCATGATCCCTGAGGTTACTGTTTCGATTGATTTGTGATGTTGATGCGAGTGTAGTGATGTCATATAGAGGAATGTTAAGTCCTAATGATTTGATTTGCAAGCTAGAAGCAAGAAATTTGACTATGTCTTATAGGTTGCTTGAGTGCTAGATCATGATCATGGCTTGTTGTTTGTCGAGATTTAATCACTTGTTTATGTTTAGAATTTAGGATATTCTCTTAGTGGAAAAATAACATAGATATTTAAAAATTGGAGAAAAACATTGGATTTCATTGCTAGTTGTGGCTAGGCGTCAAATGGCTAGTAGCCGGCTCATATTTACATGAGTAGTCTAGGGTTGAGCGAGATGGAGTGAAACACACTCGTTCAGAATTTGTTGAAAAAAATAGAAAGAAAAACAAAAGAAGAAAGAAAAAGGAAAAAAATATGTGTTGTGCATAATTGATCATGAGTGGGCTCTGTAATACTCGAGTTATTAAGTTCTAGGGGACTTTGTGCCTAGTGACCGAAGACTTTTATAGTTTGGGATCCACTAACCTAACGCTCGCTACATGGGTATTATTGCATAAGTCTTTTGTGGACCTCACTCATTGCACGATCAAATAAGCATATTTGTGTTATTATGTGTTATGAATAATAGCATGATTCCGTGTATAATTTTGACATAAAAATTGAAGTGTTGTCAGTTATTTTGAGTTTATCGTTTATTCTGTTTATAACCTTATGATTGGCTTGATGAGTAGTGAGTTATGATTATTGATCTAGTGTCGAGGGTATATCTGTTAAGCAATTGCACATACGCATGTTCTAGTTTGTGAGTTGATTTGTGGGATTTGATTGAACTTTATGTGAATAATTGCATTCATTGAGATGTTGCTCATTGGTTGGTTTGATTATTCTGAGGGGATCGTTGCATTCATGTTAGTTGCATTTATGCATTTTTATTTCTTGTTCTTTGAGTCTGTTCATGCTTGAGGACAAACATCGATTCAAGTTTGAGGGTGTGTTAAGTGGCACTTATATCCACTTAGAACGCTTCGTAAAGGCTCAAATTGGTGTTTTGTACTCAAGTTGTTTGTGTACTTGAT
Organism: Apium graveolens; assembly: GCF_009905375.1. Classification (NCBI taxonomy): domain Eukaryota; kingdom Viridiplantae; phylum Streptophyta; class Magnoliopsida; order Apiales; family Apiaceae; genus Apium; species Apium graveolens. The sequence goes on from NC_133654.1 coordinate 220,647,483, forward strand.
GCATTTTTCGTAATGTTTTGCATTTCAGGGCATAATCAGAAGAAGGTCTGTAAATTGCATGATTGATGCTTGGAAGAGTGTTAGGATAGAGCCTTGGTTGAGTGCGCGAAGAAACCAGCAAGAGAAGATAAGTGAAGAAGAAAAATCTAAATTTTCTAGAAGCTCAGCACGACCGCGCTACACTTGGGAGTGACCACGCCAGACACAGAGCGGCTGCGCCGTATCCCAAGGCGGTCGCGCCATGACATTTTCCAGAATTCCTGATTTTAAGAGAAGATCAATTTGCTGGGATTTCGGATGGTGTGGGCTGCTATGTAAAGACTCTTTAAAGACATTTTTCATAACGGAGAGCAAGGAGAAGACGACGAGAAGACCTAGGAGCACAAATACAATGAAGGAGAAGAGAAACTTGTTTTACTTTTGATTCTTTGCTTAAGTTGTAATCTTGGATGCTTGTTTTCTTGTTTATTGAACCTAATAATCTTGTTAACGTACTTTGATTATTTATTTAGTTTATAAAGACTTAGTTTATTATACCATGCTTTCATTGGAACCCACGGTGATGATGAGCTCGGTTATGAACTAATCGTTATCGTGGGGTTCTAACAGATTTACCTATGGATTTCAATAGTTAATTTGTTTCGATATCTTAGTGTATAGTGATTGTATAATATTCTAGTATTGGTTATGCTTATTCGTCTTATGAGTGTCGCGAACTTATAAGATAACGTGTTAATCTCTATTGAATCGATAGTTAATTTAGAGGTTTAGAACTTGCCATGCTAGCATAAGTTCATGTATTTGTTATGCATGATTCATAGGTAATTTTAACCATCTTGCTTGCCCTATGTAATCACGATAAATAACTTGCGCATTAAACCTTTATGTTGTCAAATTCTATAGACATATAGGGTCTTAATATAATTGGTGTCTATTCAGCTTCTATCTCTTTTGTGGATGTCTGGTAGTAGGGTATTCGTATAACGAAAGTTGGTGTTTACTAGTTTCGTGTTATTTGATTAGTTGTCATCACCATGGCATGCTAAGGTTAAGAACAATGACTTTGAATGAAGTAGTAATGAAGTTAGAATCCCATGTTTGTCTCATATAAGTAATTCAACCTCAATTTTCTTAGTTAATATTAGTTAGTATAATCTCTTAGTTTAATCAAAATCCTATTTTATTGTCTTAGCATTAAATGATAACCATATTATTATTGCATAAGTGCATTAATTGAACTTAACCTAAACCAGTCTCTGTGGAAAAAAACTGGAAAGAATTCTATATTACTTGCGAACGCGTATACTTGCGTGTAATTTTAGCACGTGTTTTCTTCCTAACATAGATAATAACAAATGATATACTATGGGATATGGCTTGATTTCAAAAGGGAATGTCATCATTGATGAAGTTGCACAATCTTTTGAGTGGCAGTCAACTATGTGATAAAGGAAACTCAGTCACCTTAAATTCTGAAGCATGTGTTGTCACTTGCAAAAGGACAACAAAGTGGTTCTTACTGGAATAAAGAAAGGAAATGTGTTTTTAGCCGACTTCAACTCTACAAATGCAAATTCAATTACTTGTATTTTCAGCAAAGCAAGTCAAGATGAAAGTTGGATATGGCATAAGAAGCTATCTCATTTGAATTTCAAGACGATGAATGAATTGGTCAGGAAATACTTTGTTAGATGCATTCCTCAAGTTGAATTTTCAAAAGATGGACTGTGTGGTGCTTGTCAGAAAGGAAAGCAAACATCATTCAAAAGGAGTTGAAACAACAATTGATGAACCATTGCAACTACTTCACATGGATTTATTTGGATCAGTCAATGTATTGTCAATTTCAAAGAAGAGATATTGTCTAGTGATTGTACATGATTTTTTTAATTTCTCATGGACATATTTTCTTGGATCAAGGATGAAGCAAGTGAAATTATCATCAATCATATCAAGCAAGTCAACAACCATCCCGATCTCAAAGTTAGAAAAATCAAGAGTGGAAATGGAACCGAGTTCAAGAATTCTACAATGAGGTTATTTTGTGAAGAAAATGGAATCATGCATGAGTTGAGTTAATTCTACAATGAGGTTCACAACTCCAAGGACACCACAACAAAATGGAGTGGTTGAGAGAAAGAACATATCATTAATTGAAGCTACAAGAACTATATTAGAAGAATCAAAGTTATCAACTTATTTTTGGGCTGAGGTTGTCAACACTGCATATTAAACTCAGAATATTTCTTTGATCAATCAAGCCAAAGGAATGACTCATTATCAATTGTTCAAGAAAAGGAAGCCAACACTGAACTTTCTTTATGTTTTTGGATGCAAGTGCTATATTCTAAGGAATCAGGCTGACCAACATGGAAAGTTTGATGCAAAAACTGATAAAGGTATCTTTGTTGGATATGCTGTTGAAAAAGCATATAGAGTCTACAATCTGAGAACCAACTGTGTTTGATGATAAAAAGATTGAAGAACTAGAAGATGAAGGTTTCCATGAAAGCCTCAAATTTGACAATGTTGAGATATACTATGGTGATAGTGATGATGAAAGTGATTTAGAAAGAATGGCAAAAGGATGTTCAAATGAAGTAACAACAGTTGATGCACATAGTGCTGCATCCGTTGAAAGATAAAGTGCAACATCCGTTAAAAGAAAAAGTATAGCATCTGTTAAAAGACAAAGTACTGCATCCGTTGAAAGACAAAGTACATCATCCATTGAAAGATAGAATACAGCATTCATTGATGATTATTCTATGTCACTGTTTGACAGAACCCCATCATGTTGTATTTGATGATAAAAATATTGAAGGACCGGAAAATGAAGGTTTCCATGAAAGTCTCAAATTTGACAATATTGAGATATACTGTGATGATAGTGATGATGAAAGTGATTTAGAAGGAATGGAAAAAGGATGTTCAAATGAAGTAACAACAGTTGATGCACAGAGTGCTGCATCCGTTGAAAGACAAAGTGCAGCATCCGTTAAAAGATAAAGTACTGCATCCATTGAAAGACAAAGTGCATCATCCATTGAAAGACAAAATACATAATCCGTTGATGATCATTGTAGATCAGTGTTTGACAGTGTTATTCCCAAACAATCTAACAAAGAATTACAGAAGGGGGTTGAATGTAATTCTGGTTTCTTTTTTATTTTAAGAACTATTCTATCTCAAATATATATATAACTGTGTTTGATTAAGCTAAAGTGCAGAGTGAAAATATTGAAGTAATCAAACACAAATTAATCAAATACAAGTATTTAAAAAATTTCTGGTGGATTGAACTTTTCCACGAGAGATATATATAAGATTGAGAACTCTGTGATACAAAGATTGTACACAACTGCTTACAAGTAGAATTATAAAGAACTGAGAAATTCTTCACAGATACAGCTTTATCTATTTCTCTTGTTGATTGCTTACTTGCTTCTTTTTTTATTCTACTTGCTGCCTTGGTTTATATATCACAAAGTTATATGATAAAATAATAAACTAATAAGACAAAAATGTCTTAGTCTAATTACATGCTTCTTCATTTCTGTTAGTCCCTAACAATACAACAAGAATTATAGAAGGGGGGGGTTGAATGTAATTCTGGCTAATTTTTAAGATTAAAGAAAAATGGTTCTAACTTAATGATATATAAGTGTTTGATTTGCAAAGTGCGGAATGAAGAGTTAGATAAATCAAAAGACAAGTAATTAAAAACACCAATCTTTAAAAACTTTCTGGTGGATTTGAATGTATCTACCATATATATATATCAATAGAACCATGTGAAGCTTGAATAGCTCACAGCTGCTTACAAATATGAACAACTAAACTTACAAAGAAATGCTACAGGATTCAGCTTACAATTGTTTCTCTGAGAATGTATTTTCTTCGTCTTCTCGTTGTCCTACTTGCTACTCTTAGTTTATATATTACCAAGATTACATAGTAATAAGAGAAGATAATAAAACAAAACCTATCAAGTCTAATACCATGCTGCTTCACTACTCTATTCCAGCATCTTTGAATGTCTTCATAATAGCATGGAAATGGTAATGCTTCTTTGTTCTCAAAAACCCAGCTGAATAGGCTGCCACATTCCTTTTGCAAACACTCAACGCATGTGACTGTGTTGTCACTGTCAACAGATGTTTGAATTGATCATCCATTGGGTATATGTTTATTATCCGTCGGGTTGCCTTGTTGATCATCCGTCGGGAGCTTTGTTGATCATCCGTCGGGAGCTTTGTTGATCATCCGTCGGTAGCTTTGTTGATCACTTGTCGGGTAGCTATTTGACACTTGACTTCTTTTCACTTATGCAGAATTACAAGACATCTTATATTTATAATTAATCAACCTATTCTGCATATCTAATTAAAGTCAACATGACTTATATGCTACTACAAAATCTATACAAAGGTGTTTGCAGAAATGTGCTACATGACTTACTGTTACATAAGCTACACACTCGATGGATGTCAAATCATCATCCGTCTGGACTATATTGAGTCATCCGTCGGGACTATATTTGGCTATCCGTCGAGTGCTACATTTTTCACTAAGTTGAATCTACTAAGGTGTTTTGTTAATGAAATCATCAAGTTCACAACATATTCCCAACAATCTCCCCCAATTTATGTCTACTAGAATTGTAGGCATAAATTAAGAGAAACTTGATGATAACAAAACAATCTAAGTATACAGTAGTAGATAAAACTGAAAAGTGTTGCATTAATTACTGAAAAATTTACAAGACAAAGTGTACAAAGATTTGTTTACAATCATTTTCAAGGTGTTCCTCTAGTCTGAGCAAATTGATCTATTTCCTTGATTGTCTGGATTTCTTCCCAAGCTTCCGGTTGTTTTCTTCAATCTGATTTTGGAGTTGTCTGTGGAATTCAAGTTCATCAGATTATGAAAGATCTAGCATTCCTTGCATTTCCAGAAGAGTCTCATTGCTAGAGATGCTCAACTGGTCTTCTAATCTGAAGAATCTCATAACTCCCTTATTATCCATAAATTCCATCAGCCAGTAGGGCCTTAAATGCACTCTACTCCCTGTGTAAGGAATAATTAAGGTCTTTGGGAGTGCATATTTGGCTCTAATACTCCTCAGTTCTTCAATCTTCTTTAGAACTAGTCTTCTAGCTGTCACATTGAATCCAAAGTTCTTTTTGAAGGATGAATAAACTTTTATCAGTACAGATTGGCTCTCTTGAAGAATCATGTGAAGTGGCCATGATATCTCTTTTCCTCCATTGTACTTGAATACTAACCTTTCAGGTAAATTCCTGTAAGCATCAATCCCATTAACTTCTTCCAGTTCATCCAGATAGAGGTTTAGATCAGAGAATTCCTTGATGTCATAGATGTACATGATATCTCCCTTGTTGACTTTTGTTTGAGCATTGGTTAGGGACTTGGATCTGAGAGTTTAGGGATTCACTTTCTTGACTGCCCTGGTCTTTGTCTTCTTTGGGTTCATGAAATGAGGTAGGTTGAGTTCAGGAATTGGTAGACTATCCCAGTCTATTGGTTCATCCTTTGGAATGATAGGTTCACCATGAAAATTCTTGGATGGATCTATCTTGAATTCTTCATGTGCCACAGAGGGCATGTATGTTTGAGTTGTTGTAGAAGTAGACTCTTTGGGAAAGTATCCTTCCATCTCCTCATCACAAAAATCCAATTTTCTCTTGATTCTTTGCTTGTATCTTGGCTTATTTGTCTTTGGGGGTTCATTTTGCACTACTTGATCTTGGGATTCAGCAATTACAGATAGTTGTGCAGAAATTTGTTGTGTGGGTTTCACAGCTTGTAACTTGGCCAAGATAGCAGCTTGCTCCTTCTTTTGTTTGAGCTTTTTAGCATCTAGAGAAGCTTGCTTCTTTTCTTGCTTCAGTCTTTCTTTTTCTTCCCTTTTTGTTTCAACAAAATGAGGGTGTCCAGCCACCACACAAATTTCCTTACCATTTCTGAAAATCTTGGCAATTCTTCTTTTTAGAACTGAATCTGCAGAATCCTTGTAGAATGTTATAGACCTGACCAACAGCTTCTTCTCGTCAGGCTTTGGTGTCTAATACACTGTGTCCAAAGGATTCTTTAGTGAAGATTTTGGGTAGTTCACCTTTGGCTTCATGATTAGATCTGCCTTTGGAGATTTGATGCAGGATGTCTGGCCCCTTTCCAGATAATTCATGCTCATATCATTCACAGAAATTTGCCTGACTTGAGAGTGATGAATGGCTGATTTTTCTGGCTTCTTTGCTAGACCAAACTTCTTTTGAATATCCTCATCAATTTTCTCCCAGTTTATTGTACTAAACTGCTTCTTCTCAGCTGCTCTCAAAGTGGATGCTGCTTCATTAATTAGATCAATTCTATCTATAGTTGGTGGCTTTGTGAAAGCAATTGTTGGCACAATTGATTTACTCACTTGAATGTTGAGCACTTTTTGCCCCCCCACTCCTAGAGCTCTCTTTCTCCCCCTTTTTGTTATCATCAAGCTGAGTAGAGGAGGAGGTTTGTGCAGCCACCAGTTTCTGAAGCAAGTCTGTTTGTTGAGCTTGGTGTAGATGGATTGCTGTAAGTGATGCTTCCATTGTTGTCATTCTTGTATCCAAGACATATATCTTTGTGGCAAGATCAGAATTTTTCCTTAGTTATCTCTTAATGTCAAGCATTGTAGCTTCTGGAAGTTTAGAGTCCATTCTGTCAGCAATGTCCTTTTTCATCTGATCAATATCACTTTTGATAGTGTTGTCTTGAGCATGTTGAAGACCTTGGATTTGATGTAGTTGCAGAGATGCAAGATGTGCTTGTGGTGTTTTGAAGAGCAGAATTTGTCTGATTTATAAGCTGAATCAGGGTTTTCTTGAAGTAGTGTTCATCACATTGCTTTGAAAATGCCTAAGATGGCATGCCTGATCTTGAACTAGGGCCTACTTCTCCCCCTATGTCCAATGGCTCTTCTTCACTATCTCCACCCTCACCTCCAAAGAATTCTTCTGAACCACCAGTCTCATAATCAACATCACCAGCTGTTGAAGGCAAAGCTGAGATGGCATCCTTAGCTCTTTGCATGGACTTTGTGGTGTGCACCAAGTTTAGCATCCTTTCTGCATTGTCATTGCCCTGTCCAGCTAGAAGTTGATAGGCGGGAACAGGGTGAGTAAATGTCTCAGCATCTAAGGAGGTGGAATCTATAACAGCTTGAGTTTGCTGAGATAGTCCCTCCCTGTCTGCATCCTGGACATTCATTAACTCACTTACAATGACATTCACCCTTATATCTCCTGTACCTGCATTTCTCTCATAATCTCTCTTTTCTTGCATCAAGGTCTCACCTTGGCTCCCCACCCTCACACCCTCACCTTTACCATCTAAAGTGGGACTCCTCACACTCACTTTTGCCAGTCCTGAAGAAATGGACTGCATTGGATCACTCTTTTTCTCTCCTTTTTTTCCTGGGAGCAACCCAGACTCTCACTCATGTCACTACCTTCCCTCAATCCTAATAGTGATTGCACAATTACTAAGTCATCTGCACTTGTAACTATAGTTGAACTTTGGAGTTGTGTAGAGACACCTGATGGATGAGAAATATCCATCGGGGTATTAATTTGACTATCCGACGGATGACTGCTGTTAGGCACATCCGTCAGGATACAATCACTACTCGACGGATGAACAATATCCATCGAGTGAGTATAAATGAATGAGTTTGGAGTGGAAACTATTATGGACTCTGTGCAGATTGATGAAAATTTTGGCACAGATGTCTCAACAGTCTCAGAAAGAAATGGCAAGTGAGCCTAGAAATCATCTAGAAGATGATGCTCACTTGCATGGAGTTTTGGCTTCTCCAACAGAGTCAAAGATGGAGAATATGGTTGTTATGTTTGAATCATGTCAACATCCAAAGAGTGTATGGGAGAATTTGGTGTTTGAGGTGTTTCAATTTGTACAGATTTTGGCTGTGACTCCATATTTGTTGGAGCCACATCAATTTGACTTTGAGATGGTGCAGTGATTGGGTCTTTAGCCCCAGTTTGCACTGTGTGTGTACCCTGTGCAACCCCAAGGGTTTTAGATTTCTTCTTTCTTGTGTAGGTTTATGGTGAACTTGTGTCCCTACCACTTTTGTTCTGTGCTCCTGGTTGAGAGCTTGTTTCAATAGTTACATCATTTTGGGAGGATGAAACTAGAATTGAGCTTTTATCCTTATTAACAACCACAGTTTGTTGGGAAACTGTGGTGTGGCTTGGTTTGGGTACACTATGCTCACCATCCTTATCCTTAGGGCTTCTTTGATTTTCACCCTATCCCTCACCTGTCTTTCCCACCTTAACACTCCCCTCTTTGTGTTTAGTGAATTTTACAACTTGCATCTTTTGAGAGACACCAGAGGGTGCTTTCTTTGTCTTTGGTTTTGAAACTTTGGTTTTGGTAGCTTGGGTAGGCATCTATCTGGTCGTTGACACAGATGCCACTGCTACATTAGAAGGAAAAGAAATGGTTGAGGTTGGAAGAGTAGAGACAGTGGAAATTACCTCACTTACCTGAGGTGCCTCAATTACTGGAAAGTAGAAGAGTGGCACCTCTTTGTGGTGATCTTCTTTATTGAGATCTGCAATAATTCGTCTTTCTTGAACCCAATAATCTAACTTGTTGGTTGGGTTCTCAAGCACAATGTCCTCACAGAGGTGGTTAGCAAGCATCATTAAAAATCTAGCACAATAAACATTCTTACCTCTCTTATTAAGCTCACCTAACTTAAATCCCAACTCAAACAAGACTAGATCACTAAAATTGAAATATTTATCAGTTACTAGCATATAAAGCATGTTGAGTATGGAGATATTAACATAATCAAAATTGCTAATTTTACCAGAAAATACTTTAGTGACTACATCACACAGATAACTCCATTCTTTCCTAAGACCCAATCTCCTAATTTCACTTAATTTAGAGATGGTGAGTGCATAACCCATAGATTTTAACATGTTAACAATATCAGTGTCTGTGTGTGGCGTAGTGACAGTATTATCAGGAATCTTTAAGCATGCTTTAGCAATGTCACTATTAACACAAAATTCCTTACCTTTAATAGTGAAGGTGATGGTCTTGTCAGTTGAGTTGTACACTGCAGTCGTCCATATTTCCTCCACAACCTCACAGTAGATAGTGGGAGACTCCAACATGGCATATTTGAGCTTACAGCCTTGCACAAATCCATCATTTTATGGTAGTCACCAGACTGTTGAATCCCCTTGTTCACCAGAGCCGTGAAGTTGTTCTTCTCATAGATAAAGCCAGTTTGGGACATGATTTTGACGACTGGTGCCATTGTTAGAGAGTAAAAATTACAGAAAGAGAGCGGGTAATTACTTTTGAGAAAGAAAGAAGTTAGAGCAGATGAATTGAGAATGATAAAAGAAAAGAAGTGAAAATGAATTTTGCTTTTATACTATCTCAAAAAATAACTGTCAGAAGTAATAAAGTAAAATAAAGTGACCTATAAAAATTTCCCAAAATAGGCGTTTAAAAATAAACTGTAAAAATTCCATCACTTATCCGTCGTGTTATGCTTACAAACTGTAAGTATACTCGATGGATAATGTTCAGAAAATCAACGGCTAAGAATGAGACAATTCAACGGATGAGGATAAATCAGTTATCCGTCGAGATATAAAATATTCTAGAAAATTAATTGACTTTATTGACAAATGTATATCGACGGATGATCAAACTCGATGGATAATGATCATCCATCGGGATGTAAATTTTGACTTAGCCAAAATTTCATCCAAGACTGAAAAAATCAATTAAATTTCTGGCCGCATTACAACTTGCAAAATATCTGAAAAGATTCAAGAGTAATTAAGCATAGCTAACTCACTTACCAACCTTGAAAACGTGGATTCATCCAGTGGCTTGGTGAATATATCTGCAAGCTATTTTTCACTTGGAACAAAATATAGTTCCATAGTACCATTCATTACATGTTCCCTTATGAAGTGGTACTTGATGTCTATGTGCTTTATTCTTGAATGCTGTATTGGATTCTCAGTGATGGCAATTGCACTTGTGTTATCACAGAAAATGGGAATTCTTTCCACTTGCTGACCATAATCTAGCAATTGGTTTTTCATCCACAAAATTTGTTCACAGCAACTTCCAGCAGCAATATATTCAGCTTCTGATGTAGAAGTAGAAACTGAATTCTGCTTTTTACTGAAGCAGGACACAAGCTTGTTTCCTAGAAATTGACAGGTTCCTGTTGTACTTTTTCTATCAATTATATAACCTGCATAATCTGTATCTGAATAACCAGTTAGATCAAAACCAGAATCTATAGGGTACCAAATGCCAAGTTTTGGTGTACCTTTGAGATATCTGAAAATTCTCTTAATAGCAATTAAGTGAGATTCTCTAGGATCATCCTGAAATCTAGCACAAAAACATGTAGCAAACATTATATCTGGCCTATTAGCTGTTAAGTATAGAAGTGAGCCAACCATGCCTCTATAACTTGAAATATCCATAGACTTTTCAGTAGTGTTTAACTCAAGTTTAGTTGCAGTGGTCATGGGAGTTTTTGAAGATGTGCAATCCATCTATTCAAACTTCTTTAAAAGATCATAAATGTATTTAGTTTGACTAATGAATATTCCATCACTAACTTGCTTAACTTGCAAACCAAGAAAGTAAGTTAGTTCTCCCATCATGCTCATTTCATACTTACTTTGCATCAATTTGGCAAACCTTTTGCAAAGTTTTTCATCTGTAGAACCAAAAATAATATCATCTACATAAATTTGAACAAGTATGCTAGAGCCATTAACATTTCTAAAGAATAAAGTTTTATCTACAGTACCTCTAGTGAAGTGATTCTGTAAAAGAAACTTTGACAAAGTGTCATACCAGGCTCTAGGTGCTTGCTTCAATCCATAGAGTGCTTTCAAAAGATAGTATACATGATCATGTAGATTTGGATCTTCAAAACCAGGAGGCTGACTGACATAGACTTCCTCCTCAAATCTCCATTTAGAAAGGAACTCTTGACATTCATTTGATAGACCTTAAAATTGACATGGGCTGCATAGGCTTAGAAGATTCTAATGGCTTCAAGTCTTGCAACGGGAGCAAAAGTTTCATCAAAATCTATTCCTTCTTGTTGACAATAGCCCTTAACAACCAATCTAGCTTTGTTCCTGACTACTATGCCATTTTCATCCATCTTGTTTCTGAATACCCATTTGGTGTCTATTAGATTCTTTCCTTTAGTCTTGGGTACCAGCTTCCATACATTGTTCCTTTCAAATTGGTTTAGCTCCTCCTGCATAGCTAAAATCCAATCAGGATCCAACAAAGCTTCTTCTACCTTCTTAGGTTCTTCCTTAGATAGGAAACTGCTATATAGACATTCTTCTTGAGTTGCTCTTCTTGTTTGAACTCTAAAAGATACATCACCAATGATGAGCTCAAATGGGTGATCCTTTGTCCATTTTCTTTGTTGAGGTAGATTAGCTCTAGATGAAGAGGCCTCATTGTTGTTTTGATGTGTGATTGAGTTTTGATTATTAGCAACTCCCCCTGAGTTTGTGAATCTATGATTTGAGAGAGGGGAACTTTCTGCATGTGATCTATTTTGACTTTCAGCTTCTTTTGATGACCCGACGGATAGTGAATTTTGAGTTCCGACGGATGAAGCTGATTGTCTCCCGATGGATGAGGCAGATTGCATACCGACGGATGAAGCATTTTTTAACTCGATGGATGTTGAGTTATTAGCTTTATTGGTAGTAGATTTTTCTGCACTTTCCTTAGTTGTAGTTTCTTGATCACTTTCATCGTCACTGTCATCACTGACCATCTCCACATTGTCAAACTTGAGGCTCTCAAGGTAATCTCCATCTTGTAGTCCTTCAATATTTTTATCATCAAACACAACATGTATTGATTCCATAATAATGTTGGTTCTCATATTGTAGACTCTGTATGCTTTACCAACAGCATATCCAACAAAGATTCCTTCATCTGCTTTAGCATCAAACTTCCCATTTTGATCAGTTTGATTTCTCAAGATATAACATTTATAGCCAAAGACATGAAGAAAATTTAGAGTTGGCTTTTTGTTCTTGAACAATTGGTAGGGAGTCATACATTTTGCCTGATTAACCAAAGAAATATTCTGAGTGTAGCATGTAGTATTTACAGCTTCAGCCCAGAAATATGTTGGTAACTTTGATTCTTCAAGCATTGTCCTTGCAGCTTCAATAAGTGATATGTTCCTTCTTTCTATTACTCCATTTTGTTGTGGAGTTCTTGTTGCTGAAAACTCATGCATAATCCAATTCTCTTCACAAAATACTCTCATAACAGAATTCTTGAACTCAGTTCCATTGTCACTCATGATTCTTTTAACTTTGAAATCAGGATGATTATTGACTTGCCTTATGTGATTGATGATGATTTCACTATCCAAATCTTTAAACTTTTGGAAATATGTCCAAGAGAACTTTGAGAAATCATCTACAATTACTAGGCAAAATATTTTCCTTGAGTTGGAAAACACATTGACTGGTCCAAACAAATCCATGTGTAGCATTTGCAAAGGTTCTTCAATTGTTAAATCAAGCTTCTTTCTGAATGATGCTTTGATTTGTTTTCCCTTTTTACAAGCATCACACAGTCCATCCTTAGAAAACTCCACTTGAGAAATACCTCTAACCAATTCTTTCTTTACAAGCTTATTCATGGTTTTGAAGTTTAGATGGGATAGCTTCTTGTGCCATAACCAACCTTCATCTTGACTTGCTTTACTGAGAAGACAAGTAATAGATTCTTCATTTGATGAGTTGAAGTCATCTAAGTACATATTTCCTTTTCTCACTCCAGTGAGAACCACTTTGTTGCTCCTCTTGTTTGTCACAACACAGGCTTCTGTAGTGAAGGTTACTGAATTACCTTTATCATAAAGTTGGCTGATACTCAACAAATTGTGCTTGAGACCATCCACTAAGGCAACATCCTCAATGATGACATTGTCTTTTGAAATCAAGCCATATCCCACAGTATAACCCTTGCTGTCATCTCCAAAAGTGTAATATCCGGGATATATCGTGTAATTATTTTTGTTAATAAATAATTAATATATGTGTTTAGTATCCATTCTGTGAATTAATTGTTAAGTGTTAAATGTGTTTGGATGTTTAAAAATATTATTAATTGAGTATTTTAATTCTTATATGTCCAAAATAAAATATAGATAATTGTCATATCTTCCTAATTATTTTTATGTTGATTTATGGATTTATAAGGATCATATGAAATTTATAAAATCTTTTTCCGAGTATTTAAAATCTATTTTATAAAAACAGGAACCAACCGACGTCATCCGTTCTTACGTTTTTGGAACCCGAAACTCTTCCGAGAACTCCTTCCTAACCAAATTGTAATATTCCAAACATATTTCATGTTTCGACTTTTTCGATCTGGCGTACGGTTTCTCCTGTGCGGGTCCCGGCGCAATATTTTCGATACAATATTTGTTTCACTAAATCAATAAAACTCGTATTTTCGATAAACGGGAGCTTTTTATTAAACTATCCCAATTATCACCTCGTATTACGTGTAACCAGGCACTGAGACCAAGACCGTAGTACAAATTGTACTGATTTAGATAACTGTCCCGAAAACCGATACCGGTTGGATCAGTTTTTATAAATAAACGTACCGTTTTATATTCGGAATGATCCAACGGGATACTAATTTTACGTAATTATAAATAGCCTTTTTCCTGTATTTTATTTCATATCAAAATCATTTGCAGACAGATAATTATATAATTTTCAGAGAAAATCCTTATATTCATAAACCCTTCTGAAAATCAAACCCCAAATTCAAGGTGTTATTGATCTCCGTTTGGAACGCTCGAGTAACCAAAACAGAGGTTTTAAGGTGTTCTTTCAGTTTCTTCAAGTTTCAGAACTGCAGAAATCAAGGTTATTTTTCTATATTTTTATTTAATTTCGAATTATTTTTATTAAAAATATGAATTTTTGTTCGGATGATTGTTTGTATGATTTGATGATCGTATGTTGTAGAGCTTGTTTTCCAGATGATTTTTATATGTCATACGTCTGATTTGGAGTTCAATAACATGCTCAAAAATGGGTTTAATTTTCGAATTTTAAAATTAGGGTTTATAACCCGTATGAATGTTTTCAATTGAAATTTGGGGCGGTTTGATTTAGGGGTTATTAGCTGTTGATTTATAGTGGATTATGTTCCTTATGAAATTTGCAATCAATTGGTATATAGCTCGTTAACAGAGGATGCTTGAATCGTAGGGAGTTGTCTTTTTAAATTTTCGATTTTTCGCCGGAAACCGGCGATGTTCTTGGCCAATTTCCGGCCAAGTTTGGGGTTATTGATGTGTTTTGATTACACGAATAGATTCCTGATGTTGTTTAGTGTAAATCTGGAGCAGATGGTGAGGGTGCCAGAATCGAATTCTCCGGCCACCGCTGTATTTTCCGGCGACGGGGGTGGGGGGTGTAAATTGCAGTTTGGTACCTGGACTTTTGGGGACGATGAAGTTTGGTCCCTGAAGTTTCCAGAGTTTGCAAATTTAGGATTGCTGTTTTAAAAATATTCAAAAATCATATTTCCTATTTATTTTTATTATAAAAATTCGATTTTAATTTCTGAAAATTCTAAAATTATTATTTTAATTCCAAAAATTATTTTTAATTCAAAAATAAATCTGAATTAATTAGTTAATTAAATTCAATTAATTTTTAATTGAATAATTAGTCAATTAATTCGAAAATTAATTGATTAATTGATTTAATTAATTATTAATTGACTTTAATAAATTATTTCATTAGATTTAATTACTTAAAAATAATTTAAAAATTCTGAAAAATAGTTTCGAACTTTAAAATACTATTTTGAATTATTTTCAATGCTCAATAATTATTATAAAATTATTTCGAAGCCAGAATTGGCCAGCCGAACCCTGTTTATTATTCCAATATTGATCCAACGATCCGTTTTAATTCCGAAAAATATTTTAAAAATCATTTTAAGTACCCGAAAGCCTGTTTATGACCCGAGACTTCTTTATAAATAATATACTATTGATTATGTGACGTGCTATGTGTTATATGTGACTTGTTGGCGGACTGTCGGTCTGTGTATTCGATATTTACTTGTTTATTGCTTAACTTTCAATCCGTTACTCGGATTTGGGTGAAACGAAGGGTAGATAGAAGCATGTATCAAATAAAATCGTATGAGTTAAATATTGATAGATGCTTATGATATGTGAGCAGAAGAGGTAAGGTGTAGGAAAGGGAAACAGATAGTCAAGGAGTAAAACAATAGTGATTGAGAGCAAGTGCAGTGTAGTAAGCTAGTCCAGGCAAGTGTTCTGAACTTTCTCGAGATATTGTCGTGATTGATATTCCTGTTTTATATTGCAAGTGCTTTGAAGCACTGAACCCTAAACCTTGATTCCAAGTTATTGATCTTGAGGCATAAACCTGATTCTTTTTAGACCATCAATTGTTGTATACCCAAATATGAACCTCAAATATACGATACTACTCCACAAATATATACAAACTACATATCAAACACTGAACCAGATTGCTTACACATTCAAACCATTGTATTTAATGCTTTGAAAGACCAAATCCTTGAAACCCTGAAACATTGATTCATTGTTATCCAATTCTTTCATTACCTAGCATCCAAACTTTGAAAATGCTCTTTTGATCCTTATGCAGATTAAAACCATTACATTATTGAACGTCAAATGTTGTTAATGATTCTGGTTGTTGTTTATTATTGCTTATTCTGTTATTATGTTAGAATTGGATTTTTTTTATAAAATTGTGGACCAGATTCGTGGTCAGACCGTATAATGGTCAAGTTAGGCCAATGTGTGCCTTGGATCCAATAGTTAGAGCAGTGTTGTGTGCTTTGCTTGGGGTTAGTGCGTGACTGATCAGCAGCCCAACCTTGGTTTTTAACATGAAAATATAATATCCAATTCTAAATCATAATCCATTGTTCACTTGATATCATAATCATATTTACTTGATGATCATATTCTCAGTTTTGTCACTGTGACTTGCTGAGCTAGTTAGCTAATTTGTGCGATATTGTTTATGTTCTTTTCCAGTTAAGAAGGAACCGGTTGGTACCGAGGATCCCTAGTCCAGCGCGAGAGCTAGGGGTTCAGGTTGATCGAGCTAAGCTAATAGGCTTCTTTTGGGATAATTTGAGTTTTTAAAAGTTTGTAATAATGTTTAATACTTAGTTATGAGTTTGGAATAGTTGGGATTTGAACGTTTGTAATATAAGTAGGTGTGTTTGGCTTGTGTGCATACTTTAACCTGTTGCGGTCCGTGGTAGTTGGTAAGTAGGGTCACTGCATATTATTATTATCTTTATTATTGTTATAAGCAGGTTATAAATAAGGTGTGTGTGTGGACCCCAAACTTCTGACCCGGGTTTGGAGGGCGCCACAGGTTTGGTATCAGAGCTACAGGTTATAAGTCACTGACACAAGCCTAGGTTGACGGGAATGTGTAGAGGGTTAGGATTAGAAGTAAGGAATAGAAAGATAGAATGTCAAAAGGTTGAGTGCTTCGGTATAACACGTATTAGTGTAATTCGCGTTATGGTTCAAGATTCTTATATTGCTATATAATTTCAGATAGCAGCGATGGCTGACTCTTTTATTCCCGTATCAACTGATCACTCAGAGCCTTCAGTTGGAGTACCGTCATCAGATCCACGTCCTGTTGTTCCACCAGTGTTGGCTATACTACCTCCACCTGTGTTGCAGCCCGTACCACTGCAGGCTATTCCACCCCCAGGCATGAGGCCACCTGTCAGAGGAACCCCACCTGCTGATTCAGGCTTTACTAGTCACTCAGTTATAGGAGTACCTTTCCAGTTCTCTTCCTATCCTGTCCCATTTCATCAGTTTGAGGCTTGCCTTATGGAGCAGCGATTCCTACAGGGTCAGATTCAGGAGTTACTACATATTATGCGTACCAGAGAGGTTGGGAGTGGTGAGAGGTGACTCAGAGAGAGGCTCCAGGCATTTCATAGAGCAGCTGCAGTGAGGATTGCTGAGGCTACACATGAGAACATCACCCCTGATTTCCTAGTGGAGTGGGCTAAGTGGGTTCTAGAGGAGCTTGAGAAGATTGGAGGTCCAGACTTGCCATGAGTTAGAAATCCAGAGATGCTGAGCAGTATTGTGATGGTTGTATAGTATGTACAGTAGTGTGTAGTGTGTATCAGTAGACTTTTGAGTTGTATTTATAGACTAGCTATGCTGACTAGTGAGTAGGTTGTTGTACCCTTTTGCTTTTACTTCCGAAGCGTCTTTACGCTTGTACTACCTAAAACTTTTGGATCTATATATATCAACACCTTTCCTTTTCAGTATTGTCATTCATTTTATTGCACCTGTTTTACTTTACCTTATTTATTGCACCGGTTATACCCCTGTGATACCATGTACCCTGTTTTTCATAACTGTTTATATTCTGTAAAGAAGCATGCAATTTACTTAGTTATAACTGTTTTCAAAAAGGAGATATTTCTGTTTTATAAAACTTTTCTTTTCTACAAAGAATTTGATTTAAAAGCTAAATAAGTTGTTTGATTCTTTACAGAAAAATGCCTCCTAGAAGAAATACCCACACCAACACCCAGAATGAAGAAACCAACAACAATAACAACCAAGATGATACAAATCCAAATGTGAACCCAAGACCCATGGACCCAGCAATAGCCCAGATTCTCCAAATTTTGGCCCAACAAACAGTTCACCTGGCACAACAACAACAAAGACAGACCAATCCCCAGGTAACTTTAAAAACTTTTCAAGCAATAAACCCACCAGAATTCAAGGGATGCCTAGAGCCGATTGAAGCAAATGTTTGATTAAAGGAAATAGAGAAGGCATTTGCCTTAGTGAAAGTAAAGGAAGAACGGAAGGTTGAGTTTGCAAGTTACTATCTAAAGAATGAGGCCACCTATTGGTGGGAGATGGTGAAGACATTGGAAGGTACAGATGTTATTACTTGGGAGAGGTTTAAGGAATTATTTTTAGAAAAGTATTTTCCTCAGTTTGTCCAAGATCAGATGGAGCTGAAGTTTTTAGAATTAAAGCAAGGGAATATGTCGGTGGCAGATTATAAGAGTAAGTTTGAGGAATTATGAAGGTATGTGCCGTCGTATGTGGATACTGACAGGAAGAAAGCTAAAAGATTCCAGCAGGGTTTGAAACCATGGATCAGAGGGAAGGTAGCCATTTTTGAATTGGATACCTATGCAGGAGTGGTACAGAAGGCTATGATCGCAGAGACAGAGAGTGAGATGTCCCAGAAGGAAAAGGAAAGCAAGAAAAGGAAATTTGAAGGGAATGAAGGTCAGTCACAACGAGGGAAGTTTCCAAATTTTAAGAAGGGCAAGTTTCTGCCAGGGAGGAATTTTAATTTCAGGAGACAAAATGCAAGCGAAGGAAGCCAGGGCAACCGTCCAGTTAATGCGAATCAGCCAAATCAGTTGAGATTAAATTTTCCAGATTGTCAAGTATGTGGAAAGAAGCATGGCGGAGTTTGTAAAAAGTTGAATGTAGTTTGTTTCAAGTGCAATCAGAGAGGGCACTGTTCAAGGGAGTGCCGAAATCAGCTAGCAAGAGAGCCAACAAATAAGGATCAGCCTATCCGGAATCCAGCAGTGAAGGTTCCAGCCATTGGATTTACGTGCTTTAAATATGGGAAACCAGGACACATAGCCAAGGATTGCAAGACACCAGCCCCAGTCAGTAATGTATTGAGGATTATGGGATCTACCCCAATAGTGAATGAGACTCCAAGGGATAGAGTATTTGACATGTCTGTGAAGGATGCTATCAAGGATACGGATGTCGTGGAAGGTACGCTTAACGTGAATTCTTTATGTGCCAAAGTGTTAATAGACTCGGGAGCAACTCGATCGTTTATTTCCCAAGATTTTGTTAGTAAGTTAAATTGTCTAGTTGAGTATTTAAATGAAAAATGTCTGTGGAATTGGTAAATCAAGAACGAATATCTGTTAATCAAGTTTGTGGGAATTGTGAGATTGAGATTTCAGGTAGTAAGTTTTGTGTAGATTTGATACCATTTAAGTTAGGGGAATTTGACATTATATTAGGGATGGATTGGTTATCTAAGCATGATGCTCAGATAGATTATCGAAATAAGAAGGTAATGGTGAAAACACCAGACGAAAGAATAGTAACGTTCAAGGGTCAAAAACAAGTAAAGAAGTTCTTAACGATGATTCAAGCCAAGAAGTTATTACGACAAGGATGCGAGCATTTTGTAGCATATGTGATTGACAGAAGCCAGGAGCCAGCAAAACTTGAAGATATTCCAGTAGTGAATGAATTTCCAGACGTGTTTCCCGACGAGTTACCAGGACTTCCTCCAGATAGAGAAATTGAGTTTGCAATCGACTTAGCACCTGGAACAGAACCAGTATCCAAGGCCCCATATAGGATGGCGCCTGTTGAGATGAAAGAGCTAGCGAAGCAATTGCAAGAGATGTTAGAGAAAGGAGTAATCAGACCCAGTGTATCCCCGTGGGGAGCCCCGGTATTATTTATTAAGAAGAAAGATGGAAGCATGAGACTGTGTATCGACTATAGGGAGCTCAACAAGCTTACAATCAAGAACAAGTATCCGTTACCCAGAATTGACGATTTGTTTGATCAATTGAAGGGAGTCAAGTTTTTCTCCAAAATTGATTTAAGATCGCGATATCATCAACTGAAGATCAAGCCAGAAGATATACCAAAGACAGCTTTCAGAACAAGGTATGGACATTATGAATTTTTAGTAATGTCTTTTGGATTGACCAATGCCCCGACAGCATTTATAGACCTGATGAACAGAATTTTTAAGGAGTATTTGGACAAGTTCGTTATTGTGTTTATAGACGATATTTTAATTTATTCAAAAACGGAAGAGGATCATGCGGAACATTTGAGAACAACTTTGGAAATTTTTAGGAAAAAAAAGTTATATGCTAAATTCTCGAAGTGTGAGTTTTAACCACAGGAAGTTCAGTTCTTAGGACACATAGTCAGTAATGAAGGGATCAAAGTGGACCCAGCAAAGATCGAGGCAATTACAAATTGGGAAAGACCGAGAACACCCACTGAGGTAAGAAGTTTCTTGGGATTAGTCGGATATTATTGTCGATTCGTTCAAAATTTTTCAAGGATTGCAACATCATTGACAAAGCTTACACGGAAGAATCAAAAGTTTACATGGAACGACAAGTGCGAAGAAAGTTTTCAGAAATTGAAGCAACGATTAATCACAGCACCTGTTTTGTCACTTCTAGACGATCAAGGGAATTTCGTAATTTATAGCGATGCTTCACACAAAGGACTAGGATGTGTTTTAATACAGCACGATAAGGTGATTGCGTATGCGTCAAGGCAATTGAAACCACACGAACAGAAATATCCTACTCATCATTTAAAGCTAGCTGCCATAGTTTTTGCTTTGAAAATTTGGGGACATTATCTGTATGGAGAAAAGTGCGAGATTTTCACGGATCAGAAAAGCTTAAAGTACATATTCACACAGAAGGAACTAAATATGAGGCAAAGGAGATGGTTAGAATTGATCAAGGATTACGACTGCTCGATTAATTATCATCCCGGTAAAGCGAACGTTGTAGCAGACGCGTTAAGTCGGAAGGAAAAGTTAAATGTGTTATCAGTACCTGAAGAGATATATAAGGAATTTCAGAAACTGGAATTGGAGATTAACGTTTGCAGGTCTAATGAAGCAAAACTGTACAGTGTGACTTTTCATCCGGAGTTGCTAGAGAAAATAAAGAAGTGTCAGGAAGATTTAATGGATCAAGAAATGAATCATTTGGTAGGTGAGGAATTGTGCACGGAGAAGGATGATCAAGGTATTCTTAGGTTTTCTTCAAGAATTTAGATTCCACCCGACGGAGCTGAAGAATGAAATTTTACAGGAAGCTCATAATTCAAGGTATTCAATCCATCCAGGGAGTACCAAAATGTACAGAGATTTAAAGGAAAATTATTGGTGGCCAGATATGAAGAGAGAAATTGCGGAATGGGTTAGCAGATGTTATACATGTCAGAGAGTTAAAGCCGAACATCAAAGACCAAGTGGATTGCTACAACCATTGGAGATTCCAGAGTGGAAGTGGGAACATATTACCATGGATTTCATAGTTGGATTACCAAGGACAAGGCCTAATCATGATGCCATTTGGGTTATAGTGGATAGACTTACCAAGTCAGCTCATTTTCTACCTATAAATGAAAGATTTTCGCTCGACAAGTTGGTCCATATGTACCTAAAGAAAATTGTAGTTCGTCATGGAGTTCCTGTGTCTATCGTATCTGATCGAGACCCAAGGTTTAATTCAAGATTTTGGAAAAGTTTTCAAGAATGTTTGGGAACGAAATTGAATATGAGTACGGCTTATCACCCCCAGATGGACGGCCAAAGTGTAAGAACGATCCAGACAATCGAGGACATGTTGCGTGTTTGTGCTATTGATTTTAAAGGAAGTTGGGACGAGCATTTACCTCTGGTAGAGTTTGCTTATAACAACAGTTATCATGCCAGTATTGGGATTCCACCCTATGAAGCCCTTTATGGACGCAAATGCAGATCTCCAGTGCATTGGGACGAAGTAGGAGAATGCAAAATACTTGGACCTGAATTGGTACAGCAGACAAAGGAAGTTGTTGAAGTAATCCAGAAAAGATTGATAGCAGCACAAGACCGTCAAAGGAAATATGCAGGCCAGTCAAGGAAAGACATGGAATTTGAAGAAGGAAACTTGGTATTACAGAAAGTATCACCGTGGAAAGGACTAACGAGGTTTGGAAAGAAAGGAAAGCTGAGTCCAAGATATGTCGGACCTTTTGAGATTCTTTGTTCGCGTTGGTAAAGTAGCTTACGAGTTGGCGTTACCTCCGCACATGGAGCACATTCACAATGTTTTTCACGTATCAATGCTTAAGAAATATAATCCAGACTCCAGGCATGTAATAGAATATGAGCCAATAGAGCTTCAGGCATATTTGTCATATGTAGAGAGTCCGATAGAGATCTTAGAGAAAAGAGAGAAGGTATTGAGAAATAAAGTGGTAAAGCTAGTAAGAGTATTATAGAGAAACCCAAAGGTTGAAGAGTCAACCTGGGAGTTAGAAAGTGATATGAGAGAAAAGTACCCTCATTTATTTTCTTAAGAGATTCTGAGGACATAATCCTTTTAAGGGGGGAAGGTTGTAATATCCGGGATATATCGTGTAATTATTTTTGTTAATAAATAATTAATATATGTGTTTAGTATCCATTCTGTGAATTAATTGTTAAGTGTTAAATGTGTTTGGATGTTTAAAAATATTATTAATTGAGTATTTTAATTTTTATATGTCCAAAATAAAATATAGATAATTTTCCTATCTTCCTAATTATTTTTATGTTGATTTATGGATTTATAAGGATCATATGAAATTTATAAAATCTTTTTCCGAGTATTTAAAATCTATTTTATAAAAACGGGAAATAACCGACGTCATCCGTTGTTACGTTTTTGGAACCCGAAACTCTTCCGAGAACTCCTTCCTAACCTAATTGTAATATTCCAGGCATATTCCATGTTTCGACTTTTTCGATCCGGCGTACGGTTTGTCCTGCGTGGGTCCCGGCACAAGATTTTCGATACAATATTCGTTTCGGTAAATCAATAAAACTCGTATTTTCGATAAACGGGAGCTTTTTATTAAACTATCCCAATTATCACCTCGTAGTACGTGTAACCAGGCGCTGAGACCAAGACCATAGTATAAATTGTACTGATTTGGATAACTGTCCCGAAAACCGATACCGGTTGGATCAGTTTTTATAAATAAATGTACCGTTTTATATCCGAAATGATCCAACGGGATACTAATTTTCCGTAATTATAAATAGTCTTTTTCCCGTATTTTATTTCGTATCAAAATCATTTGCAGACAGATAATTATATAATTTTCAGAGAAAATCCTTATATTCATAAACCCTTCTGAAAATCAAACCCCAAATTGAAGGTGTTATTGATCTCCGTTTGGAACGCTCGAGTAACCAAAACAGAGGTTTTAAGGTGTTCTTTCAGTTTCTTCAAGTTTTAGAACTGCAGAAATCAAAGTTATTTTTCTATATTTTTATTTATTTTCGAATTATTTTTATTAAAAATATGAATTTTTGTTCGGATGATTGTTTGTATGATTTGATGATTGCATGTTGTAGAGCTTGTTTTCCTGATGATTTTCATATGTTATACGTCTGATTTGGAGTTCAATAACATGCTCAAAAGTGGGTTTAATTTTCGAAATTTAAAACTAGGGTTTATAACCCGTATAAATGTTTTCAATTGAAATTTGGGGCTTTTTGATTTAGGGGTTATTAGATGTTGATTTATAGTGGATTATGTTCCTTATGAAATTTGCAATCGATTGGTATATAGCTCGTTAACAGAGGATGCTTGAATCGTAGGGAGTTGTCTTTTTAAATTTTCGATGTTTCGCCGGAAACCGGCGATGTTCTTGGCCAATTTCCGGCCAAGTTTGGGGTTATTGATGTGTTTTGATTGCACGAATAGATTCCTGATGTTGTTTAGTGTAAATCTGGAGCAGATGGTGAGGTGAGGGTGCCGGAATCGAATTCTCCGGCCACCACTGTATTTTCCGGCGACCGGGGGGGTGTAAATTGCAGTTTGGTACCTGGACTTTTGGGGACGATGAAGTTTGGTCCCTGAAGTTTCCAGAGTTTGCAAATTTAGGATTCCTGTTTTAAAAATATTCAAAAATCATATTTCCTATTTATTTTTATTATAAAAAATCGATTTTAATTTTTGAAAATTCTAAAATTATTATTTTAATTCCAAAAATTATTTTTAATTCAAAAATAAATCTGAATTAATTAGTTAATTAATTTAAGTTAATTTTTAATAGATTAATTAGTCAATTAATTAATATTAATTGATTCAATTAATTATTAATTGACTTTAATTAATTATTTAATTAGATTTAATTACTTAAAAATGATTTAAAAATTCTGAAAAATAGTTTCGAGCTTTAAAATACTATTTTGAATTATTTTCAAAGCTCGATAATTATTATAAAATTATTTCGAAGCCAGAATTGGCTAGCCGAACCCTGTTTATTATTCCAATATTGATCCAACGATCCATTTTAATTCCGAAAAATATTTTAAAAATCATTTTAAGTACCCGAAAGCCTGTTTATGACCTGAGACTTCTTTATAAATAATATACTACTGATTATGTGGCGTGCTATGTGTTATATGTGACTTGTTGGTTAACTGTCGGTCTGTGTATTCGATATTTACTTGTTTATTGCATAACTTTCAATCCGTTAATCGGATTTGGATGAAACGAAGGGTAGATAGAAGCATGTATCGAATAGAATCGTATAAGTTAAATATTGATAGATGCTTATGATATGTGAGCAGAAGAGGCAAGGCGTTGGAAAGGGAACCAGATAGTCAAGGAGTAAAACAGTGGTGATTGAGAGCAAGTGCAGTGTAGTAAGCTAGTACCAGGCAAGTGTTCTGAACTTTCTCGAGATATTGTCGTGATTGATATTCCTGTTTTATATTGAAAGTGCTTTGAAGCACTGAACCCTAAACCTTGATTCCAAGTTATTGATCTTGAGCCATAAACCTGATTCTTTTTAGACCATCAATTGTTGTATACCCAAATATGAACCTCAAATATACGATACTACTCCACAAATATATACAAACTACATATCAAACACTGAACCAGATTGCTTACACATTCAAACCATTGTATTTTATGCTTTGAAAGACCAAATCCTTAAAACCCTGAAACATTGATTCATTGTTATCCAATTCTTTCATTACCTAGCATCCAAACTTTGAAAATTCTCTTTTGATCCTTATGCAGATTAAAACCATTTCATTATAGAACGTCAAATGTTGTTAATGATTCTGGTTATTGTTTATTATTGCTTATTCTGTTATTATGTTAGAATTGGATTATTTTTATAAAATTATGGACCAGATTCGTGGTCAGGCCATATAATGGTCAAGTTAGGCCAATGTGTGCCTTGGATCCCGTAGTTAGAGCAGTGCTGTGTGCTTTGCTCGGGGTTAGTGCGTGACTGATCAGTAGCCTAACCTTGGTTTTTAACATGAAAATATAATATCCAATTCTAAATCATAATCCATTGTTCACTTGATATCATAATCATATTTACCTGATGATCATTATTCTCAGTTTTGTCATTGTGACTTGCTGAGCTAGTTAGCTCATTTGTGCGATATTGTTTATGTTCTTTTCCAGTTAAGAAGGAGCCGGTTGGTACCGAGGATCCCCAGTCCAGCGCGAGAGCTAGGGGTTCAGGTTGATCGAGCTAAGCTAGTAGGCTTCTTTTGGGATAATTTGAGTTTGTAAAAGTTTGTAATAATGTTTAATACTCAGTTATGAGTTTGGAATAGTTGGGATTTGAACGTTTGTAATATAAGTAGGTGTGTTTGGCTTGTGTGCATACTTTAACCTGTTGCGGTCCGTGGTAGTTGGTAAGTAGGGTCACTGTATATTATTATTATCTTTATTATTGTTATAAGCAGGTTGCAAATAAGGTGTGTGTGTGGACCCCTAACTTCTGACCCGGGTTTGGAGGGCGTCATAAAAAGTAATACTTGGGCCAACTCTTTCCTTGAACTTTGTGAGCAGGGTAGAATCTCCAGTCATGTGTCTTGAACAACCACTATCCAAGTACCACAGATTCTTTCTGTTTCCCTGCACAGATTAAAATCAAATCAAGTTGATTTTGGTACCCAAGTTTCCTTGAGTCCTTCCTTGTTAGCTTTCTTCTTTTGTTTCTTAGGTTTGATCTCATTTGACTTGGGGATATCAAATTCATCCTTAGTCATCTGAGTTGGACCTTTGAAACCATTCATTAAATCATAATTATCATGCACATTTTGATTAACAGGAAATGGCATGCTATTTGCAAGCATGTTATTCCAGTAGGGCATGCTAAATGGCATTTGAGGCATATTAAATGCAGGATAATAAGGATTAGGTGCAAATGGCATATTAGAAAATTGTGCATTCATATTCTGTGTAGACATAGCATTCATAGGCATAGAAGGCATAGTACTCATGTTGGGACAAGGAGGTGGTACAGTCATTGAGGTAGGAATGGCAATTTTGCAATTAACAGACAGATGATTAACATTACCACACTTAACACAGATTTTTCTTGGAGCATACTTATCAGGTGTGTAGTTGTTATGTTTGTTAATCCTTACTTTTCCATTTCTATTGTTTTTCTTTTTAGCCTCTGTTTTAACCTTAATCTTTTCTAGTCTATCATTTAATTGCTTTATGGACAGATGACCGACATTCACTTTCTTCTCCTTCTTTACTTGACTAGATTCTCCTGAAATAAAGTTTTTGGAAACTGATCCATATTTTTCATTTAACTTGGCAAGTAAAGCCAAACTTGCCAAGTTAAATGAAAAATATGGATCAGTTTCCAAAAACTTTATTTCAGGAGAAACAAGTCAAGTGAAGAAGGAAAAGAAAGTGAATGTTGGTCATCTATCCATCAAGCAATTGAATGATAGACTAGAAAAGTTTGAGGTCAAAATAGAGGCTAAAAAGAAAAACAATAGAAATGGGAAAGTAGGGATTAACAAACATAATAACTACACACCTGATAAGTATGCTCCAAGAAAAATATGTGTTAAGTGTGGTAGTGCTAATCATCTGTCTGTTAATTACAAACTTGCCATGCCTATTCCCATATCTGTACCACCTTCTTTTCCCAATATGAGTGCTATGCCTTCTATGCCTATGAATGCTATGTTTGCACATAATATGAATGTGCTAATATGCCATTTGCACCTAATCCTTATTATACTACATTTAGTATGCCTCAAATGCCATTTAGCATGTCTTACTGAAATAACATGGTTGCAAATAGCATGCCATTTCCTGTTAATCAAAATGTTCATGATAATTCTATTTTAATGACTGGTTTCAAAGGTCCAACTCAGATGACTAAGGATGAATCTGATATCCCCAAGTCAAATGAGATAAAACCTAAGAAATAAAAAAAGAAAGCTAACAAGGAAGGACCCAAGGAAACTTGGGTACCAAAATTAACTTGATTTGGTTTTGATGTGTGCAGGGAAATAGAAAGAATCTGTGGTACTTGGATAGTGGTTGTTCAAGACACATGACTGGAGATTCTCCCCTGCTCATAGAGTTCAAGGAGAGAGCTGACCCAAGTATTACTTTTGGAGATGACAGCAAGGGTTATACTATAGGATATGGCTTGATTTCTAAAGACAATGTCATCATTGAGGAGGTTGCCCTAGTGGACGGTCTCAAGCATAATTTGCTGAGTATCAGCCAGCTTTATGACAAGGGCAATTCAGTAACCTTTGAAAGGAATATGTCCTAAGTCCAATCATGTATTATGATTTAGGAATAACTTCCTGTGTAATCTGTTTTGATTTTATTGATATTAATAAAAGACTAGTTTTGTTTTTATTACGGGCTTTATCTATTTAAGTGTTTAAATAAGATATACCATAGTTTAGAGTAAAGCTTTTTATGGATTATGATGAGATCATAATAGTGAGACCTAAAAGATGATAACTCTAAACTTAAATAGTTCCTGATCATAGGATTACTAACTGGTAATTAATAATCCGCAAAGATCGGTACATACTATGCTTGCTTCATTATGAAAGATGTCTGTTCTCATAGACATTTGTGTGGTGACACTATAGCTAGTATGTAGGTGCTTATTATAGAATAAGTTCACTGAACATGACTCGCACAGCTGAACAACTGATGAAGTTCACTCACGTGTCAGCAGTTTTTCACATAGTGATAGTTGTACAAGTATCCTTAGACTTGAGGTCATCATAGTCATCTTGTGTACACTGAACTATGCTTTGGTTTAGTTCTTAGTCTCCAGGGACAATTATTAGGGCTCTACCTGGGTATAGGAATTTGTACACGAAGATAGTGTATGATCAATAAAGGATCTACCCCTTCCGGTGAAGGAAGCGAATGTTCAAGGCTGATCCACTTATGCTAGTTCAGGAATCTCTGGGCAGAGTGAATGAAATTAGAAAGGAGTTTCTAATTTGCATAGAACTAAGCATAGTAAATGGTAAGCAAGTGATTGAATTAGATAGGCTTGACACGAGATCCATGCCTTGTATTTAATCGGGACATTGTAGGGTAGAAGGAGTTTATTGTACGGTAACTATTCACTGAATAGGTTCTAGGTATTCTAAGCAGTGAATTCATATTATCCGGATAGTCACGATATGCTGAGAAGTATCCCTCACGATGTAGAATAAATTTCATTAATTAATTAATCATATTTAATAAATTAGAGAATTTATATAAATAATGATAAAATAGTTTTATTATTATTTATTTCTACTACCGGCTTAATATTGAACCTACAGGGTCACACCATAAAAGGAGAATGATTTAATGGTGGAGGAATTAATTAATAATAGCTAATAATTATTTATTTGTGAAATAAATAATTAATTGGAAAATTTAATAATTGATTAAATGAGATTTAATTGATTATAAATAATTAAGAAAAGTTCTTAATATTATTAATTAAAAATTTAATTTTTGGAAATTAAATTAAGAGAGAGAATTATTTCTAAAGTGTTTAGAAAAAGGATTAATAATTAAAAGGTGTTTTAATTATTAATGTGAATAATAAAGGGTTAATAATAATAATATTTTATGGGAAAATTTTAGCTGAAAATTTTGCCTATAAATATACTATTATAAACCTTATTTTTATTTTGAACCCCAATTTTTAGAAAAACCTAATTCTCTCCACCTCCTCCTCCTCCTTAACGTCGTTTTCTTGGTGGATACTGGTGGAGTGCTTCACGTTTGAGGAGCAGCTGCTAAGGATCTCCGATCGTTGCTTTTGGTTCGCATATTAAAGGTTAGTAATCAATCCATATATTTTTACCACGATTTATATGCTTTTATTTGGATTTTGTATGTGTAAAAGTGTTTTACCATGTCTCCGCTGCGATTAAATTCCAACAACCTTCAATTCAAAAGCCTGTGTTGTGACAAACAAGACGAGCAACAAAGTGGTTCTCACTGGAGTGAGAAAAGGAAATGTGTACCTAGCTGACTTCAACTCATCAAATGCAGAATCTTTTACTTGTCTTCTCAGTAAAACAAGTCAAGATGAAAGTTGGCTATGGCACAAGAAGCTGTTCCATCTAAACTTCAAGACCATGAATGAGCTTGTCAAGAAAGAACTGGTTAGAGGTATTCCTTAAGTGGAGTTTTCTAAGGATGGACTGTGTGATGCTTGTCAGAAAGGAAAGCAGATCAAAGCATCATTCAGAATGAAGCTTGATTCAACAATTGAAGAACCTCTGCAATTGCTACACATGGATTTGTTTGGACCAGTCAATGTGTTGTCCATCTCAAGGAAAAGATTTTGCCTAATAATTGTAGATGATTTCTCAAAGTTCTCTTGGACATATTTCCTAAAGTCTAAAGATGAGGCTAGTGAAATCATCATCAATCACATAAGGCAAGTCAACAATCATCCTGATTTCAAAGTTAGAAGAATTAGGAGTGACAATGGAACTGAGTTTAAGAATTCTGTTATGAGAGCATTTTGTGAAGAGAATGGGATTATGCATGAGTTTTCAGCAGCAAGAACTCTACAACAAAATGGAGTAGTGGAAATAAAGAATAGATCATTTATTGAAGCTGCAAAGACAATGCTTGAAGAATCAAAGTTACCAACATACTTCTGGGCTGAAGCTGTAAATACTGCATGCTACACTCGGAATATTTCTTTGGTTACTCAAGCAAAGTATATGACACCCTACCAATTGTTCAAGAACAAGAAGCCAACCCTAAATTTTCTTAATGTCTTTGGCTGCAAATATTATATCTCGAGAAATCAAACTGATCAAAATAGAAAGTTTGATGCTAAAGCAGGTGAAGGGATTTTTGTTGGATATGCTGTTGGTAAAGCATATAGAGTCTACAATCTAAGAACCAACATTGTTATGGAATCAATACATGTTGTGTTTGATGATAAGAATATTGAAGGACTACAAGATGGAGATTACCATGAGAGCCTCAATTGATAATTTGGAGATGGTTAGTGATGATAGTGATGATGAAAGTGATCAGGAAACAATGACAAAGGATATTGCAGAAAAATCTACTACTAATGAAGCATAAAATTCATCTGTCGAGTTGCAAAATGCTTCATCCATCAGGAGACAATCTGCTTTATCCGTCGAGAGATAATCAGCTTCATCCGCCGGAACTCAAAATACACCATCCGTTGGGTCATCAAAAGAAGCTGAAAGTCAGAATAGATCACTCACAGAAAGTTCCCCTTTCTCAAATCAAAGATCCATGAACTCAGGGGGAGTTTCTAATAATAAAAACTCAATCACACATCAAGATAATAATGACCCTCTTCATCTAGAGCTAATCTACCTCAACAAAGAAAATGGACAAAGGATCACCCCTTTGAGCTCATCATTGGTGATGTATCTTCTAGAGTTCAAACAAGGAGAGCAACTCAAGAAGAATGTTTATATAGCAGCTTCCTATCTAAGGAAGAACCAAAGAAGGTAGAAGAAGCTCTGTTGGATCCTGATTGGATTTTAGCTATGCAGGAGGAGCTAAATCAATTTGAAAGGAATAAAGTATGGAAGCTGGTACCCAAGCCTAGAGGATAGAATCCAATAGACACCAAATGGGTATTCAGAAACAAGATGGATGAAAATGGCATAGTAGTCAGGAACAAAGCTAGATTGGTTGCTAAGGGCTATTGTCAATAAGAAAGAATAGATTTTGATGAAACCTTTGCTCCTGTTGCAAGACTTGAAGCCGTCAGAATTTTCTTAGCCTATGCAGCCCATGCCAATTTCGAGGTCTATCAAATGGATGTCAAGAGTGCTTTTCTAAATGGAGATTTGGAGGAGGAAGTCTATGTGAGTCAGCCTCCTGGTTTTGAAGACCCAAATTTACCAAATCATGTCTACTATCTTTTGAAAGCACTCTATGGACTAAAGCAAGCACCTAGAGCCTGGTATGACACTTTATCAAAGTTCCTTTTGGAAAATCACTTCACAAGAGGTATTGTGGATAAAACTTTATTCTTTAGAAATGTTAATGGCTCTAGTATACTTGTTCAAATCTATGTAGATGATATTATATTTGGCTCTACAGATGAAAAACTTTGCAAAATGTTTGCCAAATTGATGCAAAGTAAGTATGAAATGAGCATGATGGGAGAACTAACTTACTTTCTTGGTTTACAAGTTAAGCAAGTTAGTGATGGAATATTCATTAGTCAAACTAAATACATTCATGATCTTTTAAAGAAGTTTGATCTAATGGATTGCACATCTACAAAAACTCCCATGGCCACTGCAACTAAGCTTGAATTAAACAGTACTGAAAAGTCTGTGGATATTTCAAGTTATAGGGGCATGGTTGGTTCACTTCTGTACTTAATAGCTAGTAGGCCAGATATAATGTTAGCTACTTGTCTTTGTGCTAGATTTCAGGCTGATCCTAGAGAATCTCATTTAGTAGCTAGTAAGAGAATTTTCAGATATCTCAAGGGAACACCAAAACTTGGTATTTGGTACCCTAGACATTCTGGTTTTGATCTAACTGGTTATTCAGATACAGATTATGCAGGTTGTAAAATAAACAGAAAAAGTATAACATGAACCTGTCAGTTTCTAGGAAACAAGCTTGTGTCCTGGTTCAGTAAAAAGCAAAATTCAGTTTCTCCTTCTACAACTGAAGCTGAATATATTGCTGCTGGTAGTTGCTGTGCACAGATTCTATGGATGAAAAAGCAATTGTTGGACTAGGGTCTACAAGTGGATAGGATTTCTATTTTCTGTGATAACACAAGTGCAATTGCCATCACTGAAAATCCAGTACAGCATTCAAGAACAAAGCACAGACATCAAGTACCACTTCATAAGGGAATATGTGATGAACGATACTGTGGAACTGCATTTTGTTCCAAGTGAAAAATAGCTTGTAGACATATTTACCAAGCCACTGGAAGAATCCACCTTTTCAAGGTTGGTAAGTGAGTTAGGTATGCTTAATTATTCTTAAATCATTTCAGATATTTTGCAAGTTATAATGCAGCCATAAATTTAATTGATTTTTCAGTTTTGGATGAAATTTTGGCTAAGTCAAAATTTACATCCCGATGGATGATCATTATCCTTCGAGTTCAATCATCCGTCGGAATATAATTTGTTAATAAAATTAATTATTTTTCTGGAATATTTTATAACTCGACGGATAACTGATTTATCCTCATCCGTCGAATTATCTCAATCCTAGCCGTTAATTCTCTGAACATTATCCATCGAGTATACTTACAGTTTATAAGCATAATACGACGGATAAGTGATGGAATTTTCACCGTTTATTTTTAAATGAATATTTTGGGCAATTTTTATTGGTCACTTTATTTTACTTTATTATTTTTGACAATTATTTTCTGAGATAGTATAAAAGCAATTTCACTTTTATTCATTTCTTTTATCATTCGCAAGATTCAATTGCTCTAATTTCTTTCTTCTCAAAAGCAAATTCTCACTCTCTCTGCAAATTCCAAATCTCTAACAATGGCACCTGTAGCGAAAATCATGTCTCAAACTGGTTATATCTATGAGAAAAACAACTTCTCAACTTTGGTGAACAAGGAGATTCAACAGTCTGGTGACTATCACAAAATGATGGATTTTGTGAAGAACTGCAAACTCAACTATGCCATGCTGGAATCACCCACCATTTACTGTGAGGTTGTTGAAGAGATATGGACAACTGCAGTGTACAACTCAATAGACAAAACCATCACATTCACTTTAAAAGGTAAGCAGTTTTGCATAAATAGTGATGTTATTAAAGCATGCTTCAAGATTCCTGATAACACTGTAACTGCCTCACACACAGACTCTGATATTAATGATATGCTTAATTCCATGGGCTATGCACTCACTACTTCTAAATTAAGTAAAATTAGAAGTTTGGGTCTTAGGAAAGAATGGAGTTATTTGTGTGATGTAGTAACTAAGGTGTTTTCTGGTAAAGTTAGTAACTTTGATTCTATAAACACTTCTATGTTTAACATGCTTTACATGCTAGTTAATGATTAATACTTCAATTCAGTGATTTAATTTTGTTTGAGTTAGGCTTTAAGTTAGGAGAGGTCAATAAGAGAGGTAGAAGTGTCTCTGAGTTCTCTAGTGAAGAAATGACTTGTCGATATCTATGAGTTCTCTAGTAAAGAAATGACTTGTCGATATTTCCAATCTTCATATCTTCAATTTGGCTTGTCGATATCTCTGAGTTCTCTAGTAGCTTTCCTGATTTCTCTATAAGTCATTCTGGAGTTCTCGAATGACTTCTCTATAACACTAAATCTGTGACTTGTAGAGATCTTGACTTAGAACATTTTTCTCAAAATAGATTTATTCAACTCTAAGGTTCTTCATAATTCTTCTGAGGTATGATATTCTTGATCTTCTTCCAAATAGAATTCTTAGGCTTGATACCGTATACAGAAAAAGACTCCAGTCTGCTCTTTGACATTTTTACAGACTTTAAATGTTACAATAGAAAATACAAACTAAGATTACAATACAACTTACTTAGGGTTGTCAATTTGACTTAGTCTTGTTATAGTACAGGCATGTCTTGCACAGTAATCTCCCCCAATTTGTGAGAAGGTTGCTTATCAAAAATTCATGCATATTAACAAGACTAAGCCCAAACTAAAATGGAATATAAGACTAATATATAAAAATTGACACAATTATAATCATTTATACATTTAGGTAAAGACTGTTTTGCTTCTGTATCTTCTCTAATGAGATCCTTTAAGTACACAAGAATTTCTAGTTCTTCTATGATTGGAGTCCCACTTAGAGCTTCTACAAGCTTGAGTCTATCTGGCTTTGGATAGCTATCTAGTATATCAATCCTAAATTTTGCAAATTTTCCAGCTTTTACATTCAACATTTTTCCATCCTTGGAAATTCTAATTATTCCTTTTTCCTTGAGTTCTTCTAATCTTTTTATGAACATTTAATTCTCCTCATCATACTTCCTTTCTCTTTCTTCATATTCAGCCTCATTCCTTGCTCTTCTTTCCTCCCATACAATCAACCACTCAGCCAAAACTGATCTCCATGCTCTTGTAGCAGTATCTTTATGCTTACTAACCATCTTATTGAGGAAATTGTAATTGAGAACCCAACCAACAAGCTGAATTGTTGGGTTCAAGAAAGAAGGATAATTGCAGACTTAAACAGAACAAACCATCACAAGGAGGTTCCCTTGTTTTACTTTCCAGTAATTGAGGGACCTCAGGTAAGTGAGGTAATTTTTTATGACCCAACAGTTGCCTACCCAAGCTACCAAACCAACAAAAGTCTCAAAATCTAAAACTAAGAAAGCCCCCTCTGATTTCTTTCAAAAGAAATCAGTTGTAAAAACCACCAAACCTAAATAGAGGAGTGTGAAGGTGGGTAAGAAAGGTGAGGGACATGGTGAAAATCAAAGAATCCCTAAGAATAAGGATGGAGAGGTGAGAGATTCCCAGCCTAGCCATACTGCAGTTTCTTAAAAAACTACAGTGCTTAATAAGGATTCTAGCTCATTTCTGGTTTCATCATCCCAAAATGATGTTACCATTGAAACAAGCTCTCAACCAAGAGCACATGCCAAAAGGGTAAGGGTCACAAGCTCACCCCAAACTTATAATAGAAAGAAGAAACCAAAAACCCTTAGGGATGCACAGGGTTCACACACTGTGCAAACTAGTGCTAAAGACATAGTCACTGCACCTTCTCAAAGTCAGGTTGATGTGGCTCCAATAAATGTGTAGTCACAGCCAAAATCTTTAATAATTGAATCACCTGATACACCAAACTCTCCCACACACTCATTGGATGTTGACATGATAAACACATCACTTCCAAATTCTCCATCTTAACTCTCTTGGAGAAGCCAAAAATCCAAGCAAGTGAACATCATATTTTAGATGATTTGTTGGCTCACTTGCCATTTCAATCTGAGACTGTTGAGACATCTGTGCCAAAATTTTAATCAATCTGCACAGAGTCCACAATAGTCTCCACTCCAAACTCAATTATTTCTTCTATCCCGATGGATATCTTTCATCCGTCGAGTAGTGATTGTATCCCGATGGATAAGCTTAACAGCAGTCATCCGTTGGATAGTCAAACTGCTAACCCGATGGATATTCCTCATCCGTCGGGTGTCTCTGCACAGCTTCAAATTTCATCAATTATTATAAGTGTAGAAGACTTAGTAGTAGTGCAATCACTCCTAGGACTGCGGGAAGGGAGTGATTTGAGTGAGAGTCTGGGTTGCTCCCAGGAAAAAGAGAGGAAAAGAGTGATCTACTGCAGTCCATTTTTTCAGGACTGGCAAAAGTGAGTGAGAGGAGTCCCGCCTTAGATGGTGAAGGTGAGGGTGTGAGGGTGGGGAGCCAAGGTGAGACCTTGATGCAAGAAAAAAGAGATAATGAGAGAAATGCAGGTACATGAGATATAAGGGTGGATGTCATTGCAAGTGAGTTAATGAATGTCCAGGATGCAAACAGGGAGGGACTATTTCAGCAAAGTCAAGATGTTATAGATTCCACCTCCCTGGATGCTGAGACATTTACTCACCCTGTTCCAGCATACCAACTTCTAGCTGGACAGGGCAATGACAATACAGAAAGGATGCTAAATTTGGTGCACACCACACAGTCTATGCAAAGAGCAAAGGATGCAATCACAGCTCTGCCCTCTATAACTGGTGATATTGACTATGAGACTGGTGGTTCAGAAGATTTCTTTGGTGGTGAGGATGCAGAAAGTGAAGAAGGGCCATTGGACATAGGGGGAGAAGTAGGCCCTAGTTCCAGATCAGGCATGCCATCATGGGCCTTCTCAAATAAATATGATGAACACCATTTCAAGACAACACACATTCAACTTATCAGTCAAACACACTCTGCTCTTCAATCAACAACAAATGCCAGCACCAAGAAGCTTCTGCAAGCACATCTTGCTTCTCTTCAATTGCAACAAATCCAAGGTTTTCAACATACTCGGGATGTCACCTCTATCAAAGGTGAAATTGATCAAATGAAGAGGGACATTTCTGACAGATTGGATTCTAAACTTCCAGAAGCTACAATGCTTGACATTAAGAGACAACTCAGGAAGAATTCTGATCTTGCCACAAAGATAAATTCCTTGGATACCAGAATGACAGCAATGGAAGCCTCTCTAACAGCAATTCATCTCCACCAAGCACAACAAACAAACTTGCTTCAAAGGCTAGTGGTAGTACAAACCTCCTCCTCTACTCAACTTGCTGATAACAAAAAAGGGGAGAAAGAAACCTCTTTTAAGGGAGAAAGCTCAATTATTTTATTCAGTCAAGGGGAATCAAGAAGTGAGGGGGAGCAAAAAGTGATCAATGTTCAAGTAAGTAAAGCAATTGTGCCTACAATTGTTTTCACAAAGCCACCTGCTAAAGATAGCTAGACAATGTCTTCAATCATCACTCTAAAGTAATGAAAATCTCTGTGAATGATATAAGTATGAACTATCTGGAAAGGGGTCAAACTTCCTGTGTCAAGTCTCCAAAGAAAGATCTCATCATGAAGGCCAAATGGAACTATCCTAAGGGTTCAGACAAGAATCCTATGGATACATTGTTTGAGACACCAAAGCTAGATGAAAAGAAACTGTTGTCAAGATCTATTGCATTATACAAGGATCCAGCTGAATCAGCATTAAAAAAAATGCCAAAATTTACAGAAATGGTAAGGAGATTTGCGTGGTGGTTCGACACCCACTATTTGTGGAAGCTAAGAAGGAAGAGAAAGAAAGAATCAGGCTAGAGAAGAAGCAAGCTGCTTTGGATGCTAAGAAGCAAAAGCAAAAGAAAGAACAAGCTGTTATCTTGGCCAAGCTTCAAGTTGTAAAAACCACAACAGAACCTCTTGTACAACCAGCTATAATCACTGAACCTAAGGATCTGAAAATGTAAGAAGAATCATAGCAGAAAAGAAGGTTTAGATACAAACTTCATTCCAAGAGGAAAGTGAACTTTGATGAAGAGGAATTGGAAGATCAGTTTCCCAAAAAGTCTACAACTACAACTCAGACATCAAAACCCTCAGTGGTATTTGAAGAATTCAAAGTGGTTGATCCAACAAGAAATATTTATGGTAAACCAATTGTTCCCAAGGATGAGCCAGTAGACTGGGATAGTTTACCAATTCCTGAGCTAAATTTGCCCATCTTCAAGACAAAAAAGACAAAGACTAGAGCCAGCAAGAAAGTGAAGCCTGTATCTCTCAAATCCAAAGCTCTAACCAAATCCCAACCCACAGTCAACAAGAAAGATCTCATGTACATTTGTGATATCAAGGAATTTTCAGACTTGAATCTCTACTTGAATGAATTGGAAGAAGTGAGAGGAATTGATGCTTACAGATATCTTCCTGAAAGACTGGTATTCAAATACAAGGGAAGGAAAGAGATGACATGGCCTCTTCACAGAATTCTCCAAGAAAGCCAATATGTTCTGATTAAAGTCTACTCATCCTTCAAGAAGAATTTTGGATACAATGTGACTGCAAGAAGAACAGTTTTAAAGAGGATTGAGGAACTAAGGAGTATTAGAGCCAAAGATGCACTTTCAAAAACTCTATCTATTCCCTTTACAGGAAAGAGAGTGCATCTAAGGCCCTATTGGTTGATGGAGTTCATGGATGACAAAGGTGTCAGAAGATTCTTCAGAATAGAGGACCAACTGAGTATCTCTAGCAATGAGACTCTTTTGGAAATGCAGGAAATGCTAGATCTCTCAGAATCTGATGAACTTGAGTTCCACAGATAACTCCAGAATCAAATTGAAGAAAACAACAGAAGGCTTGGAAAGAAATCCAGAAAATCAAGGAAATAAATCTATCTGCTCAGACTAGAGGAGCACCTTGATAACAATTATGAGAAATTTCTTTGTGTACATTGTATTATTCAACTTTCAGGAATATTGTAGCATTTATTAGTTTTATCTACTATTTTTCAATCTGTATTTTCTTTTTTGGGTGTTTTGTTATCATCAAGTTTCTATTAATTTATGGCTACAATTCCAATAGACATAAATTGGGGGAGATTGTTAGGAATATGTTGTTTACTTGATGATAAGCTAAACAAAACACCTTAGTAGATTTGACTCAGTGAATTTTGTAGCACCCGACGGATGATCAATTATAGCCCCGATGGATGATTCAATATAGTCCCGATGGATGACTAATTGATATCCATCGGGTGAGTAGCTTTTGTAATAATAAGTCATATAGCACATTTCTGCAAACAACTTTGTATAGTTTCTGTAGTAGCTTATGAGTCATGGAGACTGCTAGTAGATGTGCAAAATAGGTTGATTAAATGTAAATATAAGATGTCTTGTAATTCTGCACAAATGAAATGGAGTCAAGTGATAAATGGCTACCCGACGGATGATTAACCAAGCTACCCGACAGATGATCAACAAGGCAACCCGATGAATAACAAGCATGTAACCGACGGATGATCAATTCAAACATCTGTTGACAGTGACAACACAGTCACATGCGTTGGGTGTTTTCGAAGATGCTGGAATAGAGTAATGAAGTAGCATAGATTTAGACTTGATAGTTTTATTTCATTATCTTATCTTTTTGCTATGTAAACTTGGTGATATATAAATCAAGTGCAGCAAGTAGAACAACAACTAACTAGACCAAAACAATTACATTCTCAGAGAAACATTTGTAAGCTGTATCCTTTAGCATTTTTCTGCAAGTTTTAGTTGTTCATACTTGTAAGCAGTAGTGAGCTTATTTGAGCTACACAGAGTTCTCTCGATATATATATATATATATCTGGTGGATACATTCAAATCCACCAGAAAGTTTAAAAGACTTGTGTTTTTATTACTTGTGTTTTGATTTATATAATTCTTTCATTCCACACTTTGCAAATCAAACACATATATATTATTGAGTTAGAACCAGTTTTCGTAAATTTTAAAAAGAAGCCAGAATTACATTCAACCCCCCCTTCTGTAATTCTTGTTGTATTGTTAGGGAATAACATGCTTTCCATTCGTGGTCGTTAAAGTTCATTGACTTAGACATTGTTACTTATTTGTTCCTTGTCTGGTTTCAGGTACTCTAGCGAGGGTGTATGCATACGCGTTCGCGTACTCGTAAGAGAACATTAGATAAAGCCAAGGAAGAACTTGTGGTAATTCGTAGGGAAGTTTCTGAGGAAGAAAAGAAGGTAGAAGAAGAAAAAAAAGTTGAAGAGCCAATTGTAGTAGCTATGGGTGATCAAGCAGAAAATCCGAAGGCTTCGATGGACTATTCTAAGCCTAAGATTAATGACATTCAGTCTAGCATCATCAGACCAAGCATCAGGGCTAACACTTTGGAGATTAAGTTAAGCACGATTCAGATGATACAGAACTCCGTTCAGTTTGGGGGTTCTCCTACTGAAGACCCCAACATGCACATCAGGGATTTCATCGAGATATATGACACTTTCAAATTCAACGATGTGACTGAGGATGCTATTACGCTACGACTCTGCCCATTCTCTCTGAGGGACAAAGCTACGTGCTGGTTACATTCTCTACCAGCAGGGTCTATCACCACTTGGGAAGATCTTGCTCAGAAGTTTCTCACTAAATTCTTCCCTATGGCGAAGACTGCCGCAATCAGGAATGCTCTTACTCAGTTTGCTCAACAAACTGGAGAATCTTTGTGTGAGGCTTGAGATCGATATAAGGAGATGTTAAGGAAGTGCCCACACCATGGCATGCCTGATTGGATGATTATTAACTATTTCTATAATGGATTGGGTCCTACTTCTAGGCCCATGCTTGATTCAACATCAGGAGGAGCCCTGTGGGCTAAAAGCTACGATGAAGCTTATGAACTTATTGAACTGATGGCTGCTAATGAGTACCAGAATCCTTCCTCGAGACTGACTCAGGGAAACGTAGCAGGAATTCTAGAGTTGGACGCAGCAACTGCTATCGCTGCACAACTCAAGGCTTTGACAATGAAGGTGGACACTGTAATAACCCCAATTTTTGGAATTTTTGAAACACTGATGAATATTAACTTTTTGCTGATAATGCTGATTAAGGAAAATTATCAGATAACACTATATAGGATTACTGTTATGGAAATTCTGAGATCGTATTGGTATTCCATAAAGTAAATGAGTGTATGTAAAGGTCGTCAGAATTCGAATCCAGACATTTTGATTTTTTCCCGAAAATCCACCAGATACCGAAAGAATTGAGTATAAGGTAACATGATTAAAAGGATTTAAATTCAAGGATTATAAGAGAGGATCAAAAAAGGAATATAAAATATTGAGAAAGTTTTAGGGGAACCCAAGTAATAAGATCCCGGATATGATCCCTCATACGACGAACGAGAACGAAAGTTAAGCGAACTGTATAAAAGATAAGAG
The DNA here is from genome assembly GCF_009905375.1 of Apium graveolens. Taxonomy (NCBI): domain Eukaryota; kingdom Viridiplantae; phylum Streptophyta; class Magnoliopsida; order Apiales; family Apiaceae; genus Apium; species Apium graveolens. The sequence continues at coordinate 220,688,258 of NC_133654.1, forward strand.
GTCATTAGCCAAGTAATTAAGGATTAATCAAAGAGGTTAGTGGGTGATGATGTCATCATACCACAAAGGGAAGACAAGTGTAAAAAGATGACACAAGCTTGATGACATAAGCATGACAAAGGGATTTTATTTTGTTGGTTGATTTTGGACCATGCAAAATTAACCATGGTAAAAAATTTAAATCATTTGCTAAGACAAAAAGAGAAGCAACCAAGCATTATTTCATAAAACAAAAAGAAGGAGAGTTGACTTTTGCTTCCAAGAACAAAGCTCTCGGCCAAAACAAACCCAGCAACTTCAAACTGCCATATCTCCTTTAATACTCACTCAAATATTGTTTTCTATAGCTCGTTGGAAAGGTATTGAGATGGTCTACAACTCTTGTTCACAAGTCTCGTCCAAATAAGCATGGTAAGACCCTCATTTTTACAGTTCTTTCAATCGGACTTTTAGAAACTTTAAAGCCTAACTTTGTGTTCTTGATTTCTTTGGAAAGATCAAGCTTGTAGGAGGCTCCCTAAGGCTTCCTAGCAACTTAACACCTCCCAAGGAAGGTATAAACTTCAAACCATAGCCTTTACTTTGGTTATTAGTGAGTTTGATGGTTGGTTTTCTAAATGAGAAGCATGATCTTTGATTATTAGTAGTTTGAGTTGAATTTGGAGTGATTTGGTGAATGAATCTTGTTATAGTTAATAGAACTTGATTGTGGTTGGTTAAGATGAAGAATCTGGAGAATAAGGACTGTTATAGTATTATTTAGTTGAGGTTTTGATGTGTTAATAATTGTGGTTTGTTTGGTGAGGTTTTGGTGTAGTGAGAAACTTGGTAATCGCGTAAAAATAGCCGTCGTAATGCCCATTTTATTCAACTACTCGTACTTAGTGTTCGGGACAGAAAGCTCACTTACGAATCTGTAACTTTGCCATGTTTAGCTAGATCGTGTTGCAAGCTACGTTTTGGTATGTGGTTCGCTTGAATCCGATGTACGGTTTAGGAGAAACGACCGTTTTAAGTTACGGGATTTCGCGAACGAACCTTTACCCCCTCGCTTTACTTTGAAACCTTGTTTAAGGCCCCTAAAAGACTAATTGGATTACGAAACAATTATGTAAGGTGGGTTAGGTAGTTGGTAGAGTATTCATGAAAGAGTCGCCTTAAAATTCATAACGGTTAATTTTATAAAAATGGTGGAGCCGAGGTTACTCGAGCGACTTATGTGAATCGTTAAGCGTATAAGCGAACGTTAGGGTCTAAGTGGATAAAGTCTAGTTTCATAAGCGACCGTGGTTTAATTCCGGCTTATGTTGTTGTTCATAGGTTACCGAACCCACTCTAAGCTTAAGTCTACCCCAGAGCACTCAGGCAAGTTTTCTACCCGTTATACTGTTGTTGTGATATATATATGTATATGCATTATCCTTAGATAAGTGCCTGGTTATTATTAGCAAAGTCTTGCGATATATTGGAGCATGTGATATGATATTTATATGCATGCATGTTTCGTAATCTTGATATCTAATTGTTGATTCAAATGCTTATAAGTTGCATAATACCTATGCTAGAGATAAGCAGTAGTTGCGTATACCCTTAGTATTGGGGACCCAAAGGTGAACATTTTCTAAACCGGGAGTCGATGTTCCCGAGTATAATATATATAGATATAGTTTTCAAAACTATTAATCGAATAAGGTTTATTCGATAACTTTATTTTATTTAATGAATATTATTTTGAATATTTATTCGAGGACTTATGACTCCGCTTCATTTTATTTAATGAATATTATTTTGAATATTCATTCGAGGACTTATGATTCCGTTTATTTTATTAAATAATATTCTTTATTTTATTAAAGAATAATGTTTCAATAATTGCCAAGTATTCGGAAAATAATTGATACTATCAAATCATTCTTACTTTAAATATTTTCCAGAGATTATTTTCAAACTTTATCAAAACTATTTTTGGAAGGTTAGAGCGGATCCCAAAACTCGTTTTCAAATTTAAGATCTTCCTTTCGAAGGTGATTTAAATACTCGCTCAAAAATCTGAGGGATCCGGCTCCGTGATGTATTTTTATATTCGCAACAAGGTTGATGTTTTGATAAAAGAGTTTTTGATTACTTACCCAACACTCGGAAAGTAAAATTCTTGGAATAAGTTAATCCATTAACAGGCATCGCCTGGGAAATATCGGTGAGTTTTCCTTTCCAACTAGATACGACTTCTTGGTGGAGCCGTATCAATAAGTTTCTACTTGGGGAAAGGGGGGACGAGCTTTACGTTTCAGAGTCATGGATTTCATCTGAACTAGGAGTGGCGTAAGTGGTCGAGTGGCGCCGGCCCAGCCTTATTATATTGGCCCAAATGGCCCGGAAGTTCCGCTAAGACGGTCCATTCCTTAGGAGTCCAGTGTTCAGTTGACAAGTAAATCCGACTTTTCTCCTCTACATGTAGAAAATGGTGGGGTTGCACTACTACGACTGATCATCGTGAGTGGTCTTCCTGGCGCGGCAAACTCCCGTAATGAGTTCATCATCCAGTTTGGATATTTCTGCAACACTACCCAGAGCATTTCGATAGAAAGGCTACGGCTGGGCGATTGTTGAGTATTGGCAGGGTCGAGTTTTCAAAATGATGTTTCCATCAAATGAAGTATCTCGTAACTTCATTTCTTTTAAACAATATTTCAAAGATTGAATCTATTCAAGTCTTATCTTGTAGTCGCATCTATGTGATGAACTTTTGAAACTAATTATAACTTGAACGGTGGTAGTTCAAGTAGTATTCGGAAAAGATATAAGTACAATGGAGTATCTTGTAACTTCATCTTTTCAACTTATATCTAGTAAACGATTATCTTATGCATGGTAAAGATTTTCAGAAAAATGTTGAGACAAGGTTAGATATATGAGATCACCTTGCAACGATATTTTATACAGTTATAAACTGGAACTCTGTGTATATTATACATGTTAGAGGATTTCAAAGATTTGAGAAGTATATATGTATATATATACTGAATATTTTATGACTTCGTCGCATTAAGATATCAAACTTGGTTCATTTCTTCTTAACCAAGACTTTCATGAGTACTATAAGAATGCTCATATATTGTTAATTATTATACATATTATTTCGGTGGGCTGGATGCTCACCCTTGCTTTCTTCTTTCATCACACAACAACAGATAGACAAGATGAACATGATCAAGCTCCCAATTCGTGAGCGGTTAGGAAATGTTCCGCAGTTTCCTGTAGGCATTGATGCCGTTGTAGCTGAGGTAGGAACTACCAATAGGCTAGGCTTTCAACTTTTTTTGTGCCAGACTTATGTATATTTATGAATTGTAATAATGGCAAGGAATATGTAAATTTATTCAAATACCCTTTTGAGGGGTAATGGCTTATAATTGTGGAATAAAATGACTTGTGTTATTTTTGGATATTCATCTCTGAGACTATAACTTGTGGTGTGTGTGTATATTGTGCGGTCACAGTACGCAGTAGTTGGTTGATTATTAAGATTAAGTATTATTAAGGGAAATGGAACTCATGACAACCCGGATCCCCGACCCTGGATTTGGGGGTGTTACAGACACTTTGGCTAATTATGGAGTTAATCAAATCACTAGTGTCTGTGAGCTTTGTGCTGGTGCCCATGAGACTGATCAGTATGTCATTTCTAATAAATCAGCTCAGTTCGTGAGCAACTTCCAGCGATCACAGCAACCTGTGCCAGCCACCTATCATCCTAATAACCACAATCATCCTAATTTTAGTTGGAGCAACGCTCAGAATGTGGTTCAACAGCCTTATCAGCAGTATCCAGCTAAGCAGTATAACCCCCTGGTTTTCAGCAACCGCAGTATGCACCAAGATAACAACTCAAGCTGCAACAAGCTAATGAAATATCTGAATTAGAGGAGTTGAAGCTTATGTGCAAGAGTCAAGCTGTTTCTATCAAGACCTTGGAAAATTAGATTGGGCAAATTGCCAATGCCTTGCTAAATCGACAACCTGGTACATTAATACCTAGTGACACTGAAGTGCCAGGAAAGAGGGAAGCCAAGAAGCAGGTAAAGGCAATCACTTCGAGGTCTGGAAAGGTTGCAAATCCCGAACAAATTCAAGAGTTGACTGGAGAAGCTGGGGCTGAGAAAGAAGCGAAGGAGCAGGATAAAGAAGTGGAACCAAGGAAGACTACTGTTGAGCACACTCCATCTGAGGGTAATACAGGGGAGAAACAGATCTATCCTCCATCGCCTTTTCCTAAGCGGCTGCAGAAGAAAAAGTTGGACAAGCAATTTGAGAAGTTTCTGGAGGTGTTCAAGAAACTTCATATCAACATACCTTTTGCTGAGGCTCTCCAGCATATGCCTAGTTATCCAAAGTTTATGAAAGGTATTCTCTCTCGGAAAGTAAAGCTAGATGATTTAGAGACTGTCGCTCTCACGGAGGAATGCAGTGCTGTGCTGCAATAGAAGTTACCTCCAAAGCTTAAAGATCTAGGAAGCTTCACTATTCCATGTACTATTGGAAAAGTGTGTTTTGATAGATGCTTATGTGACTTGGGAGCTAGCATCAATCTAATTCCCTTGTCAATCTTCAAGAAGTTGGACTTACCTGATCCCAAACCGACGTATATGACCTTGCAGTTGACCGACCATTCTATTACATATCCGCGAGGTATTGTGGAGGATGTCTTGGTCAAGGTGAATACACTCATCTTCCCTGCTGATTTTGTAATTCTTCATTTCGAGGAGGATAAGAAGATTCCTATAATCTTAGAAAGACCCTTCTTGGCAACTGGCCGGACCTTGATAGATGTGTAGAAGGGTGAGCTTACAATGCGAGTACTGGATCAAGATGTCACTTTTAATATGTTTAATGCTATGAAATTTCCTACTGATAATGAGGAGTGCTTAAAAGTAGAGTTGGTCAATTCAGTGGTCACATCAGAACTTGATCAATTGCTAAAGTCTGATGCCTTAGAAAAAGCCTTATTGGGAAATTCAGACAGTGAAGATGATGAAGGTGAAGAATAATTGCAATATTTGAATGCTTCTCCCTGGAAAAGGAAGATTGATATGCCTTTTGAATCTCTTGGAATGGAAGAATTGAACAAGGCTCATAAACGCCTCAAGCCCTCTATTGAGGAAGCTCCAGCTCTTGAGCTTAAGCCTCTACCTGAGCATTTGAGGAATGCGTTTTTAGGTGATGCATCTACTCTGCCTGCTATTATTACATCTGACCTTTCAGGTAGTGATGAGGAAAAGCTATTGAGGATTCTGAGAGAGTTCAAATCGGCAATTGGATGGACTATAGCGGATATCAAGGGGATCTGCTCTTCTTACTGTATGTATAAAATTCTTTTAGAGGAAGGTAGCAAGCCTATAGTCGAGCAGCAAAGAAGATTTAATCACATCATGAAGGAAGTAGTGAAGAAGGAAATTCAAAAGTGGCTAGATATGGGGATCATCTATCCTATCTCTGACAGTTCATGGGTAAGCCCGGTTCAATGTGTGCCAAAAAAGGTGGAATTACTGTGGTAGCAAATGAGAAGAATGAGCTTATTCCTACTCGGACAGTCACGAGGTGGAGAGTCTGCATAGACTATCAGAAGCTGAACAAAACCACTAGGAAGGACCACTTTCCATTTCTCTTCATTGATCAGATGCTTGACAGGTTGGCCGGTCATGAGTATTATTGTCTTCTGGATGGCTATTCGGGTTACAATCAGATTTGTATCGCTCCAGAAGATCAGGAGAAGACTACCTTCACTTGTCCATTTGGTACTTTCGCCTTCAGATGAGTTTCTTTTGGTCTATGTGGTGCACCAGCCACATTTCAGAGATGTATGATGGCCATCTTTTCTGACATGATTGGCCAGAATGTGGAGGTGTTCATGGACGACTTCTCAGTCTTTGGCGACTCTTTTGATGAATGCTTGCAAAATTTTGGACATGTTCTCAAGAGGTGTGTTGAGACCAATCTGGTTCTCAATTGGGAGAAATGTCATTTTATGGTGCATCAAGGCATTATTCTCGGGCATAAGGTTTCTAATAAAGGTCTAGAGGTGGACAAGGCCAAGGTGGGGGTAATTGAGAATCTTCCTCCACCTATTTCTGTTAAGGGAATTCACAGTTTTCTTGGTCATGCGAGTTTCTACAGGGGTTTCATCAAGGACTTCTCGAAAATTTCAAAGCCTTTGTGCAGTCTGTTAGAGAAAGATGTTCCTTTTAAATTTGATGACGAGTGCCTTGCAACTTTTGAGATATTGAAGAAGAGTTTAATCACGGCAACTGTCATAACTGCACCTGATTGGAATGAGCCTTTTGAGATGATCTGCGATGCAAGCGACTATGCAGTTGGAGCAGTTCTTGGGCAGAGGAAGAACAATATATTTCATGTGGTCTACTACGCTATTAAGACTCTAAATGGTGCTTAACTGAATTACACTACTACGGAGAAAGAACTTTTGGCTATTATCTACGGTTTTGAGAAATTTCGAGCTAACCTACTTGGGACTAAGGTGACAGTTTTCACTGATCACGTCGCCATTTGATATCTCATCTCAAAGAAGGACTCGAAGCCTAGATTGATTCGATGGGTTCTTTTGCTCCAAGAATTTAAACTAGAGATTAAGGACAGAAAAGGAACTGAAAATCAAGTTGCTGATCATCTCTCGCGTTAGAGAATCCTAATGCTACTTCATTGGATAAGACATTGATAAATGAGTCTTTTCCCGATGAGCAGCTGTTTGGAGTGCAGGAAGAAGAGCCGTGGTTTGCAGACATTGTGAACTACCTTGTGAGTAATATCATGCCTCCCGACTTATCTTATGCTCAAAGGAAGAAGTTTCTTCATGAAGTGAAGTGGTATATGTGGGATGAGCCATTTCTTTTTTGCCAAGGAGCTGACCAAATCATCAGGAGATGTATTCCTTATAGCGTAACAGGGGGATCTTGCGAGATTGCCACTCAACGGCTTATGGAGGAGATTATGGTGAAGAAAAGACAGCAGCTCGTGTTCTTCAAGCAGGTTTCTTTTGGCCAACATTGTTTAAAGATGCTCATCAGTTTGTTTTGAAATGTGATCGATGTCAACATGTGGGTAATATGTCTAAAAGGGATGAGATGCCTCTTAATGTGCTTCTCGAGGTTGAGGTCTTTGATGTTTGGGGAATTGAATTCATGGGGCCATTTGTCTCGTCTTGTAACAATTAGTATATCTTGTTGGCAGTTGATTAAGTATCGAAATGGGTTGAAGTTAAGGCGTTGCCAACAAACGATGCAAAAGTGGTGCTTAATTTTCTGCGCAAGCAGATATTCACAAGGTTTAGAACTCCAAGAGTCATAATCAGTGATGAGGGGTCGCATTTTTACAATCGCAAGTTCACTGCTATGATGAAAAGGTATAATGTGAATCATCATACTACTACGGCTTATCATCCTCAGACAAATGGTCAAGTTGAGGTATCTAACAGAGAGATCAAGCGTATTTTAGATAAAGTGGTATGTCCATCAAGGAAGGATTGGTCTTTGAAGCTTGATGAAGCTGTTTGGGCGTATTAACAACATATAAGACTCTATTGGGAATGTCGTCGGTTCAGTGGGTTTATGATACGGGGTGTCATTTGCCTGTGGAGCTTGAGCATAAAGCATATTGGGCTTTGAAGAAATTGAATCTGGACTTGGATGCGGCTGGAAAGAAGAGGATGCTTCAGTTGAATGAACTTGACGAGTTTCGACTTCAAGCTTATGAAAACAACAAGATGTATAAGGAGAAAGTCAAGATGTGGCACGATCGGGGTCTAGTGCTCAAGAAATTTGTGCCAGGGCAACAAGTTCTTTTATTCAACTCTCGTCTCCATCTTTTTCCTGGAAAGTTGAAGTCAAGATGGTCAGGGCCCTTCATAATCAAAACTGTGTTTCCACATGGAGCGGTGGAATTTTTTTAGAATGATCCGGGCCAAGCATTCAAGGTAAATGGTCAACGATTGAAGCATTATTATGGTGACATGGTATGCCGTGAGGTGGTTAGTGTCATTTTATTGTCCACTTGATCTCGAGATTCTAAGTCGAGCTAGCGACGTAAAATAAGCGCTTCTTGAGAGGCAACTTAAGTTTGTTGTACACTAGTAAGTAGAGGAAGCAAGAAGAAAAGAGAAAATCACAAAAAAATTAAAAAATGGAAAAATTCAGGTCTGACTATAAAATCCTGGCGCGCCCGCACTGTCCTAGCGCGTGGCCGCGCCATTTACAAAGAAACACCGCGCGCCCGCGCTGTTACAGCGTGCGACCGCGCCGTTTTGGCAGAAGTAGCGCGCACCCGCGCCATCCCAGCGCGCGGCCGTGCCGTGTCCCGACTCTGAAAAAAATAAAAGGCAGTTAAGGGGGGGAAACGGGAATTTTGTCCCAAAATCAATTCCCAACCGAATTTTACTCCCCCACATCCCATATTTCCCTCTCCAAATCAAACCCATTACTCCCATTATTCTCATAATCATATCCCACTTCTATTCCATATCTAATTCTCTTTTCACCACCTATATATACATATACCCCATACACAACTTCTTCACAAATTCACAAACTCTCAAACACAAATTCTCTCTCAAACATAACTCTTATTCTCTCTATTTAATTTCTATAGCACCCAAGAGATAAAGAACTCAAGTCGATAACAGCGCCACCGATTTTTCAACTTTGAGTGGTGTGAGGCCCATGTTTTCTACTCCCGAGGCTGAGGAGGAGTACACGAGGCTTCTCGCGAAGCCTATTGTTAAGGAAAGAGGTTTGCTTCCATCAGAGAAGGATGGTCAGCTGTTGGAGATGATTCAGGAGATGGGGTGGGTTTTTTTTGTGAGGAACCCGTTGCTGTGCCTATGAGTGTTGTGCGAGAGTTTTATGCTAATGCGAGGGCGGAGAAGAATGATTTCACGGTGGTTAGAGGGAGGAAGGTGGAGTATAGTGTTGGAGCGATAATGAGGGTAATTAATTAGCCTGCAAAAAAAACCGGTCAAGCTATTTGGAATAATAAGAATCCGGAGGATTTTGACTTAGATTTGATTGTTGCTACTCTATGTGTGCCTAAAACTCAGTACAAATTCAAGAGGGGCACAACTGATTATGCCACATTCCCTGCTTCTTGTATGAACATATTTGCCCGTGCTTGGAATACCTTTATTTGTGCTAATATTCTGCCATCGTCTCATATGCATGAGGTGACGGTAGAGCGAGCACGTTTATTATGGGGTATTCTGAAGGGTGATTATTTGGACATTAGTAGGATTATTCACCATGGTATTCTGTGATTTTTGAGAGGGAGCACTACAGGTTCTATACCCTACGCGTCCATAGTGAGTAGGTTGTGTGTGGCAGCTCGTGTTCGTTGAGCCACATATGAACAACTTCAACTTTCTAGTGCTGCCATTGATAGTACGATTATATTGCAAATGGTGGAGTGGTATGGGGGTAAGTCCGATCCTAAGGGGTTGGGTTATTCATTTGATATGCTTCCAGGAAAGAGGCCCTATGATTAGTACTATGCTGGTGGTTCCAAGTTTGCCCGTGAAGCAGGTTGGAGAGCTCAATTGGGTGAGGATATAGAGTCGTCACAGTTGAAGGAATCAGCGAAGAGGAGTTCGACGCAGTATAGGCGTCTTGCGAAGAGGATGGATGTGATGCATGACATTCATAGTTGTTTGGCACAGGATCTTACCCAGGCACTTGGGACTGCATTTAGAGCCACCGGAGTTGACATTCAGTGGCCAGTTTTTGGTGAGGATTCTGTGTATCCGCCTCCTGACACTCCACCCCTTGAGGGTGATGATTCTGATTCAGAGTAAGTATGCCTGATTCCTTACTATTACCTTCACTGAGGACAACGAATATTTTAAGTTTGGGGGTAATAGT